>NW_009628393.1:0-3008 GCF_000690535.1 Cariama cristata | reverse complement strand
ATTTTGACTTACGAATGAAATTCTGCCTCTCAAATGATTCCCAAATGATTCTATGATCATCGAGTCCAACTCCTGAATCCACATAGGGCAACTTAAACCATATATCTAAGAGCATTGTCCAAATTCTTCTTGAATACTGACAGTCTTGAGGCCATAACCATTTCCCTGAGGAGATTGTTCGAGAGCTTGAACACCCTCTCTGTGAAGAGCTTTTTCCTAATATCCAATCTGAACTTCCCCTGATGTAGTTTTAAGCTATGCCCTTGCATCCTGTCACCGGACACCAGAGGGAACAAATCAGCAATCTAAGAGCATTGTCCAAATTCTTCTTGAATACTGACAGTCTTGAGGCCATAACCATTTCCCTGAGGAGATTGTTCGAGAGCTTGAACACCCTCTCTGTGAAGAGCTTTTTCCTAATATCCAATCTGAACTTCCCCTGATGTAGTTTTAAGCTATGCCCTTGCATCCTGTCACCGGACACCAGAGGGAACAAATCAGCACCTCCCTCTCTGCTCCTCCTCCTCAGGAACTCGTAGACAGCAATGAGGTCACCCCTCTAAGTTGAGCAAACCTGCCATCCTCATATCCTTCAGCTGCTCCTCGTAAGTCATGCCCTCTAGTCCTTTCACTATATTTGTTGCCCTTTTTTGGACACATTCTAATATTTTTATATCCTTCTTATATTCTGGAGCCCAAATCTGCACACAGTACTTGAGATGGGGCTGCACCAATGCTGAGTACAGTGGGACAATCACTTCTTTAGACTGGTTAGCTACACTGTGTTTAACACACCCCGGGATACAGTTGGCCCTTTTGGCTACCAGGGCACATTGTCGACTCATATTGAGTTTACCATCACCCAAAATTCCCAGATGTCTTTCTTCACAGCTGTACTCTTGCTCCTGAATCCTGAATCTATACGTCCATACAGGAATTCACCATTCCAGGTGCAGAATCTGGCATTTGTCCTTGTTATATTTCATACAGTTGGTGATTGCCCAGCATTTTATTCTACCAAGACCTTTCTGTAAGGCCTCTCTACCCTTGAGGGAATCAATGACTCCTCCTAATGTAGCATCATCAGCAAACTTACTTAGCGTGCACTCAACTCTTGTGTCCAGGTCATTGATAAAACATTCAAGAGAGTTGACACTAAAATCGAGTCCTGGGGAACACCACTAGTGACTGGCCACCAGCTAGGTGTTACCCCATTCACTACAACTCTTTGAGTTCGACCGTTCAGCCAGTTGTTCACCCATCATGTTGTGTGCATGTCTAGCTGTATGCTGGACATTTTATCCACAAGGTATCAAAAGCTTTACTAAAATTAAAAAAAAAAACCCAAACAAGTCCACTGCCTTCCCTTTGTCTACTAGTCAAAAGTGATAAGTAATGATAGATGTTTCTACATCCAGCACACCTATTTGGCCTGTTTAGTGTGCTTAGTAGCTCCACTGTTAGAAATACCGTTCATTTCTTTAGCTGCAGTAACAGAATTTGTTATCATAATTCAGAAGTTACCATGTGGAATAAAAGCCTGGTCTCTGTGCCATGGTTTTGAAGGGCACATTGAGCACTGCCAGGTGGTGAGGAAATTGAGGATGCCTTTGACACCACTGAAATTTATGCCTTCTTAGCTATCTTCATGAAACCCTAGCCATGACTCTGTCCTTTCTTTCAAATTAGTGAAGGAGTATGTAGGGAGGAACCAGAAAGGCTATTTAATCAAGTGACAGAATATTGAACAGTTGATTACTATGAGACACAACTACAATTAACCTATTATCTACCTATTATAATTTTGATTAAATATTCATATAGCAAAGGTTCTTGTTGGAACAGTCAAATGACTTGAATACACTCATGAAATTGGTCTAATAATAGCAAATGGTCTTATATGATGGCAGTCTCATAGGCTGAACCTCAGCCTTCTTACTAGACTCACCATAAAAAATGTTATATAGTGATTGCACATTGAAACTTTTTGTTCTGCCTATTGTCATGGTAAATCTTTTTTTTCTATTTGTCCATAGCATCTCATCTTTGCACCTTTCGATTTTGTGAATATTAAGCATACACCTTGAAGCTAAGGCTACATTGTTAAGTTATTTTTATATCATTAAAAGGCAAAATTATGGATTAAATGCACCAGCAGAATTTTTTTGATGCACAAAACTTCTTTGCATTTTAAGTAAACAAATCAGGTAGCCCATCTGTTTCCAATGTAGGGTCTTCTTACCAGTAACTACAACAATTTCATCTGGAAAACAGTATTTATTCTACCTTATATAAAGATAAAAATGTCTGTGAATAAAGGTATATTTGGAAATAAAATTGAACTCCAAAAAAAGTAATGTTGATACTAGCAAACACCTAACACAATTTCTACCATAGCCCATCGGTTCCATGTTTACTGGTGTTCAGTGACCCATGTATTATTCAGAAGCACCAAATATTAGGTATCTATGAGTCAGAGTACCGTGTGGCTGAGGCATTTAATATGCAACAGAGAATTTTTTGATGACTCATAGGTAGGGCAAGTGATATGGCCAATGAATAATATGTCACTATGCACAACAGTTTTGCAATCATAAACTGCTTATTTCTGGTTTTACTGCTTTGGTTTCATCTTTATGCTTATCTATAAAAAAGTATAATGGATCCAAAATAATTTGTGAGGAAGCGTTTAGTCACAGCTCTGCCCATTTCTCATTCTTTTCTTATATCGGAAAACAGCACTAGTAAATATTGTGAGAAAATGTTGAAAGTAATTAAAATTAAACACTTTGATGGACCAGTCCTGAATATTCCTTTTTCTGAAATTATCTACATTTCACTATGTAGTGGGTTGACCTTGGATGGATGCCAAGTGCCCACCAAGCTGCTCTATCAATCCCCCTCCTCAGCTGGACAGGGGGAGAAAAATGTAATTAAAAGCTCGTGGGTTGATATAAGGACAGGAAGAGATCACTCAGAAATTACTGTCATGGGCAAAACAGACTTGA
>NW_009628392.1:0-27860 GCF_000690535.1 Cariama cristata | reverse complement strand
GGCCTTTCTGCATAACAACCCCGCTCCTGTCCCAGTTATGACTACAGACATCAAGTGCCATCAACTCTGAAAGCAGGCACTGCCTGAAACCTGTAGTCAGCTTCAGACAGTGCAGTTACTAAGAAAACTTAACTGAAGGAAAAAAAATAAAATCTACTGAAAGCAGAAATAGTTCTGTTTCAGCCAAACCAGGACACTTAGAAAAGCTGAGTGTAGGTCACAGGCAAACCTTGGAGGTGATAGCAGGTAGCACTTTCCACGTAGAGTAATCAAGAAGGAGCTGACAGAGCTTACTGGAAACCAAGAAGCCATGGAAATGTGTTGGACTAGAAGGGATGACTGAAGCAAAGGTTTCAACCAGCGAGGATGTACTGTTATTTTAAGCTGTTTTGCCAACCAACTCAAAGTTTCTATTCTCAGGAATTCTAGTCCATTCTTTCAAATAAAATTCAAATCTGTGTTTTACAATGTAGCATGTTTGCATTAAAAGAAGGCAGATTCATCTTAAAGCCTTGACTAACTTGGGATCCAATGAAAAGTGTCTTCTGAATTGGGCCTGTTAGTGGAAGGATTTGAGTAATGGTTTTGCATTATATGAATCAAAGTAACTCTAAAGTCTGAACAGCCCAAACAGATACAAAAGGTCCTAGGGTGATGACTGAAGATCAGCTTTGTGATTTTGTTGATTTCTGTGCCAATAAATCCAAAACTGATTTGCCAGAGTAAGAGCAGAGACTTTCCTTTTCAAAGACAGTTTTTAAAAGTTCATGATTAAAACTAATTTCCAGGCTTTTGTCAATAGTTCCAAAATTAAGTTTGTCATAACACTTTATATAATGCTAATGATAAGCTATTTATTGTGTGGAAAATGTTAGTTTATTTCTTAGTCTCTTCTTTTGATCTAATATTCCCTGATGTGCTGAAGCCTCAGTATCTAGGTTTGTGCAGTGTTTATCCGTGGAAAACCTCTGTAACTGTGTGGTGAGGGGAGACGTGCAGAGACAAGGTGAGGTGCAGTGCCTGCCTAACTGGTTGAGGGGTACAGTAGGCCCTGAAATTAAGCAGCTTTTTCTAACTTTGAGCTGGTATCATGGCAGAATGTTTATTGCTAATTCATGTGTTATTTATGTTGCACAGTTCTAGCTTGATGTGAGGCCAAGAGCAGAAAAGATTAAACGAGGAGGTAGGGAGAGAGAAGAGGCTTGAAACAAAGGAATGGCTTCAGGGCGGGAGGAGCCTTTCCCTTGGAGGGGCCGTGTTTGGTTGTGCCATTTTGTTCAACTGAAACCAGCATCTGCACAAACAGAGTGGGACTGAACAACAGCAGTTGTGAATGGAATCATTGCCTTTGTGCAGCACAGTGAGAGGAGCTGCCATTGGAAAAGCTGTGTTCTGCCCTGGCTTATTGGGTGTTTAGAAAGGAAGAAGAAAATGCCATCTGGACACCCGGGTATGTGGCACCTGGGTTCCATTTTTGGTTTCAATGAACGTTTCACTATTAGTTCAAAGGGGAGCAATGCTGAGGAGGAGGACTGAGAATTCCTTCTTGTGTTCCAGAGTAACTGGTGTGTTCATGATCAGAGGAACCCCCCCATACAAACGCAGGTTAAGGGCCCACAGGCAGAAGAAAAAGATCTGGGCTCACCTGCCGAGCTGTTGGGTAGAAGATTACTCCTCTCATGAGTTTGAATCTCTCTCTCCAACATACTTTTCCAGCTAAAGCTCTGCAGCTTATTATTGATTCAAAAATAGTTTGAGGACAAATACAAATTTTTAGCTAACTGTTAACGATCAAGCTCTGCACAGGATTTTGTCTGTTGTGAGAAAACATGGGTAGATAAGAAGGTAATATTTGCATTCTGTTAAGAACTCCACCAAGATCCGTTTTAAACTTCTCAAGTAACGTATCAGTTCCAGGAGGTAATGTATCTTGCTGTAAAAAATTCAGTGTTAGAAGTACTCCCAACTGGAACAAAAAAATGTTAGGCAAAACATTTTTTATTTATTTCATTTAAACATTTCTAAAAGCCCAAGTCATAAAATCATCATCATACTTGAAACACACAGAAGTCGCCTTCAGGCGTAAACCGTCTTTTAGCAGATCTTCATGAATACTTGTGTTAATAAGACTCTCTAATTTACTGACAGGAAAGTAATGCATCATCATCTTACTTATTTTCCAGTTGTCAGAGTATGGATAGTGGTAAAATATTTGAATAAATTCTGAAACAAGTCATTGTAGATAAAACAGTGTCACTGCATTCATGATAGACGCACATATATCCCTGTTGCATTTCTACAAATACCATTTCATATCAGAAACAAACTTAAGTCTTGCTTTAGAGTTACAATTAAATTATTATTCTGTAAGGAACTTTAAGCAATGAATGAATTTATTTTTTTTCTGTTTAAGGAGTATGTGTAAGTTAGAACTGAAGTGGCATGTGTCTCTTACACAAAGCTGGATTTAGTTTAATGGAATTATTTCTTAAGGCTCAACAGCTGCCCCCAAACCACAGGATTCATCGGAAAGAGTAACCCCATCATTAACCCTGGTCTGCTGCGATCTCCAGCACAGGCCTGACCCCCTCTCTGCTGTAATTCCCTGCTAAAACCTGATGAAAAGAAGTCATGAAAGGACAATAACCTCACAAATATTTTACTTGCCAAGCTTCTCTGTATTTCTCCAGCTACTGCCCCAATGAATGGAGAGCTGGAGCCTGAGAAGAAACCGCCTTCTTTGTTCTGCTGGCAACTGCTCCTGGGGGGAGCGGTGTGGGCCAAGCGCCTGCTCCCCAGCCGAAGTCAGCTCCCCCACGCAGGGGTGGCCCTGGCCGGGCCCCCCCACAGCTGCCTGGACACGCTCCCCGTGTGGCCTGTGGGAAGGGGGCACCTGCAGCCACAGGGTGTCTGCAGCGGCCCTGGGCATCAGCAGCCAAGCCCTGGGCAGGCGGACACGCTCCAGGCCCTGGCACAAGCAGTCAGAATCCCAAATGTCACTGTTAGGGCTTTGCTTTCATAAAGAGTTGCTCAAAATCCGATGAAGGCAGTGGATGTCTTTCTGTTGATCTGAATGAATGTTGGTTTAGGCGAACAAATTAGCCCTGATACTTAGATTTGGTAATACAAGTGGTAGGAAGGAAACAATATTAAAAATAATGTCAATCTCTGGATTGTTTTCGCTATGAAACATATAGATCTGATTAGTATTTTGCTGTTCCCTGCAAAGTAGCTCAAAAGCCAAATCCTGTTGGAATGTGATCAGAGCGAAATGTGTCTAACTACTTCTGACTTGTATACAGTATTTATGAAGCCACCTATGTGATTTCATTTTAAATTATTTTATTCATGAATAAGGAAACAACGTCTCTCAAAAAAATATTTCAGGTTGTCGTGGTTTAACCCCAGCTGGCAACTACATACCACCCAGCTGCTTGCGCGCTCCCCCCTAGTGGGATGGGGGAGAGAATCGGGAGAGTGAAAGTGAGAAAACTCAAGGAGTTGAGATAAAGACAGTTTAATACGCAAAGCAAAAGTCACGCACACAAGCAAAGCAAAACAAGGAATCCATTCCCCACTTCCCATGGGCAGGCAGATGTTCAGCCATCTCCAGGAAAGCAGGGCTCCATCACACAGAATGGTTACTTGGGAAGACAAACACCATCACTCTGAACATCCCCCCACCTCCTCCTTCTTCCCCCAGCTTTATATGCTGAACATGACATCATATGGTATGGAATATCCCTTGGGTCATTGGGGTCAGCTGTCCCGGCTGTGTCCCCTCCCAACTCCTTGTGCCCCCCCAGCCTCCTTGCAGGTGGCGTGAGGTGAGGAGCAGAAAAGGTCTTGACTCTGTGTAACCCCTGCTCAGCTCCCTGTGTTATCAACCCTGTTGTCAGCACAAATCAAAGACATAGCCCCATACCAGCTACTGTGAAGAAAATTAACTCTATCCTGGCCAAAACCAGCACATAGGTTCTGCTAGGAGAATTCTTGATTTCTAAAAATCCATGGTTCAGACAAATTGTGTTATATTTTCAAAGTATACTCAAGCTATGCATAATATTGTCCTTGTTGACTGTAGGTAGTCATACAAGGTCATACAGACCAGGACTGCTCAGTTCAAACAGGCTTCTAGACATTCAGTAGGACTCAGTCTGTGCTGCTTTTGTTTAGCAAAGAATGTGCTTCCACATCAGTATTCTACTCCTTTCCTTGCTCAGTTTTTTCATGTGCTTATTTGTTTTCTTAGAGTCAGTAGTGATATTCACACAAGTAGTTGTTCCTGTCCTGAGGATGTGATGGCACACTGGGTGATACTGCTTGCTCAGCAGGATTTTTACTACAAGAACACATGAAGATTTTGTGCTCACACATTCAGTTAAACTGACACGCCTCTGCATTTCCAAGCTGTGAGTATATTGTAAGAGTTAAATTGCATTCAGTATACTTTCTGCAAGAAAAGTAACTCTCGCCATTGTAATGATTCAGTCTTAAGGTTGCTGATGTGTTGAATCCTATTCTCTAGAGTGTGTAATACGACAGCAAAACAAATACAAATTAAAAACATACCTAGTGGAATGGAGCTTTGGAACCCGCCATCCAGTTTCCATTGATTTCTCAGGGAGCTGGATTATTCACAGCTGGCTGTTTGCAGGCTCCACAGAGTTCCTCGCCTCCCTCTTTATGGGAAGAGGAATTGTGTTGTTTCCCACCTCTTCTTGCCATAATCTTAGGACACACTGTCTCTCAAAGTAACTGTACTGCAGAAAGGATGTCAAGGAGTAGTCAAGTTGAGTAAACCAGAGTTTGTCTGTTCTCCTGGAGCTTGGTTGAAATTGTTATTTGCATACTTATTAAACTCTTAGGTAACTCCTTTAAATAGTTCTTTTGGAATCACTGCAAAATGGTGATTTTAGAATGCAGCTTTTTGTACCTTCATCGTACCTAGCATGTCATAGAAATACTACCATGCAGTACAGTGGAGATATATTTTATCATTGTACAGGAAAGTCACAAATGAAAACTGGACAATGATGACAGTACATTCTTGCTACCACATTCCTTTTATTTTATAAGTAGTTGAGGGAATATACTCTGATATAGAGTGTGTCGTTGAAACACCATGTTTACATCCAAACTGAAAATATAGAATAACTGAAATTGACAGGGACCTCTGAAGGTTATGCGCGTAAAGCAGGGCTAACTTCGAAGCTTGATCAGGTTGCTCCGAGTCTAGTTCTGACAAGTTTTAAATATCTCCAAAGTCCATGCCACAGTTTGACTGCCCTTACTATGAAAATTCTTTTTTGGTATATCTGGTTGTACTTGTCTTAGCTGTGTCTTGTCACTATTGACCTTTTGCTAGTCTCCAGACCTTCTGCTAGACTAGACCCTGGCTTTGACTTCACCATCCCCAGGTATGTTATATGCTCCAGCCTTCTAACTAACTGTCTGCAGTATGTCAATGTCTTTTTTGTACTGGGGGACACAAAACTGGAGGCAGTACTCCGTCTGAGCTCTTACAAGCGCTGCATAAAGGGGAATACTCAGTTCCCTTGGCCTGCTGCCTATGCTCCTGCTAACTGTGTAGTTAGCATCCATTGCCCCAAGGGTGCACTGCTGATTCGTGTTCATCTTTCGTTCACTCCCTCTTGTCCGATCAGCAGCTTCTCTCCCTTCTTTGTAAGGAACAATAACCTAGGAATGACCAGATTTATTATGCCTCCTATAATGGACCTGCCCATTGTCAGGATGGCTGTGATTTCTACAAAATTCATTTCTAGAGTGAGAAATCTGAATATGCTGTTGGACTGGTTCAGATTATGTGCATAGCCGAAGAAAGAGGTAGAAATAAACTGGTACCTTTCATCCAATACACACAATGCTGTTTGAACATTCAAACAGTGTTTGAATAACAGAAGTGGCCACTTTCTGCAGTCAGGGAAGTGTTTAAAAGATTGAACGCTGTTTGTGTGAGCTATCCATGACCCTTATTTTCACTTACTTTAAAAAAAGAGAATGCTGTAAACCTATGCAATGACCTCTGGTAATTTTTTAAAAAGCTTTACACTTTTCCGATAATACAGGTAGTTTTACAAAAGGTCTTTAACAGTTAACTAGGGTGCTGTTAAGCTGGCTAAAGCTAATGTCTTTTCTAGAGATTTTCATCAAATGAAAGTGGTTAGACTACCAGGAAGATGACTGTTTTCAGTGACCCACTTCTTTTTTTCCTGCTCTGTGGGTGATTAGAATAGAGAGCTATCTTACCAGATGCGATATTTTAAAATAGAGGAACATGTAACTAGCAATACTTCTGTAGTTAAACAAAACTGAAGTTATAGCCAAGCATATTCTTTACTCCCACAGATTCTATATTTTTCATTAGGTTTATTCATAATTTTACCATTGACAGAGAAATAACTTTAAACATTCTTCCTTATGGGAAACAAATGGTCTAATTCTGGCTTCCTGAGCAGACAGGTTTTGTTTATTGAGTTTTAACCATGTTATGTAACTCTTCTTATCACACATTTAGGAATCCAAAGGCAGGTTTCTAGCCTGAAGGTTTCTGATAACATCCTGTTTTCTCTTGTGTTTTTCCTACCTACAGTTTCCAACTTTGTGGCACTGTTAATACTCTGCCAATAATTTTAGCCAGTCTCTTCAGATAACAATGAAACTTAACTTTTGTGATAATCTCTGTATTGTATAACCAATTTATTGTTAAAATCTTATTTCCCTAAGACTGGTACACTAAAACTTTATTCAGTGACAGCATAGAACAATTAATATTTAGAGTTTTCCTTGCAAAAATTTAAATAAGTATATCAAAACCCAGTATCATGGGTTTTATATCCTCTCAGAGGAGGATACTTCCCTGTCAAGTTTTATATCCTTTCAGAGAAGATTTGAAGGTTTGTATAAACTGTTACAGCAAAGTGCACTTTCATGATTTGAAATCAGCTGTATTTTGAATTTGAGAAGAGTTGTGAATCCTTTGTACTTTGATCAAATCAGTGGTACACATCTTTGCTGAGAAAGCCTTGTAGTTTCATTTTCTAAGTCTTCCTGACAGCAATGCCTTTTTGTTCGGTGGCTACAGTCCATTTCTACAAGGGCAAATTCTGCTGTAACTCCTAGGTAGGGGGTCCCTTAAGCTTCCATGTCTTCCCATTGCCTTGAAGGAGACATTTTTGGTTTGACATCTGCAGGCTCAGACTTCTTAGACTCCTGTAATACCTGCTAAATATCCTTATGCAGTTAAAATCAGGTTTGTAAATTTAAGTCAATCAAATATGTTAAAAGAAAGAGCAAGAGTAGTGCTTTTCCACTTCATCGCTCATGTAATACAAAGAACGACTAAAGCTGGGTTGCCAAAGCTACAAAGCTGCTTCACTCTTTGTGCATATTGCAAGAGACTTGTCAAAGAGCTTCTGACTAAGGGAGAATGCAGCCCTCTCCCCCAGGTCAAAATACCAAAGCCCGACTCTCTGCCAGTCCTCTTCTGGAGCTCCTGGAGTACAATGACTTATGGAAAAAACTGAATTTTCTTTTGATTCAGTGAAGTATTGAGAGGGGAAAAGCACATAGTTTGCTACATAAATTGTAGGGTTTGGTGGGGAGCTTTGACAGCAAAGCTTTTTGTGTATCCCTGATCGCCACTGTGTTTCCAGGAGGGTGCAAAAGTTTAGAGGAACCATCAGGAAGGGATGTTTACTGTCACACTTGATAAAGCTACATGTTCATAGAAAAAACATGCAGTTACAGGCATTACTAGTTGTGGCAATTACTTACTGGAAAAGAGCCCCTTTTATGCTTTTATCCTGGGTTTTGTGCTATTTCTGTTATGTGTAAGTTTTCCGTCATTTAATTTAGATTCATGAATTTCAGCATATGGGCTTTCTGATTTATTTATGTTGTTGATCATGGTGTGTGATTGCTTAACTTCTTTATCTTACTTTTTTTTTATTCTTTCACTTCATGCCTGGAATTCTGACAAAATTTTAAGTAGTGAATAATGAATTAAGCAAGATGTTTGGCTGTACCAAATGTTGCAGTATCTTTTGGGACTCAGAAGTATTGCACACATACTGAACTCAGGCTTTGCTTAGAAACTTGTGTGGGTGGCAGAACATACCTATCTGAAGTGCAAAGGCCAAGGACTTAAATAGTGGTGAAACTCATGCTTTCCAGAACTAGAGACAGCTGTAGCTATCTATACCACTACCCGTCTTCTGCAAGGGATAATAAACTTCTTGGACTTATTTCGTGTCTTAAAATTCACAGGGTTTTGTCCCATAAAAGCAAATAGAACCTCTTTACCCAGTAATAATATATGATTTATAATATAAACATTTCAGAGCAACAAAGCTGGTAAAGGGCCTGGAGAAAAAGTCTTACGAGGAGTGGCTGAGGGAGCTGGGGTTGTTTAGCCTGGAGAAAAGGAGGCTGAGGGGAGACCTTATTGCTCTCTACAATGACCTGAAGATGTTGTAGTGAGATGGGTGTCAGTCTCTTCTCCCAAGTAACAAGCAATAGGACAAGAGGAAGCGGCCTCCAGTTGTGCCAGGGAAGGTTTAGATTGGATATTAGGAAGAATTTCTTCACTGAAAAGGGTTGTCAAGCACTGGAACAGGCTGCCCAGGGAACTGATGGGGTTACCATCCCTGGAGTTACTTAAACGGCATGTAGATGTGATGCTTATGGACATGGTCTAGTGGTGGACTTGGCAGTGCTAGGTTAATGGTTGGACTTGATGATCTTAAAGATATTTTCCAACCTAAATGATTCTATGATTCTATGACTTTATGACCTAGGTCATTTATTTATTAAAGCAGGAGAACTTGTAGACTGTGATATTATTTCTGCAGTTTATCCAGAGCTGTCTGCATTGCTAGGTTAGATAATCTGTGTGTGCAGAAAGTAACACCCCCGAGGAAGATCCATACCTTCCTTTGTGTTCTATCTAGTACTGAAGACACTCTGGTATGTTATTAACGGCCTTCCTTCACTACAGATTCCTAGTGATTAAAATCTCTTCAGTTACACAAAGCCTCTTGAGAAGTATTGTCTTAAAAATCCAGCAATGAACATCAGAAAATGTGTTACCTAGGTAGCTGAAAGATTTTTGGGTTTTGTTTTTAATCCATCTAAGCAGTTAGAAACCAGTCACAAAGCGGAATTAATTTTTTGTCATATGTGATACTTTTAAGATTTCAGATTACTGACTAATTATCACTAATTAAGATGTGAACAGAGCATCTGGATGCTTGTTTCTGTGCCTGGACACTCCAAAAGATGCGGCTTATATGTATTTTTTCTGCATTCTTTTTCATTTCTATTTTATTTCTGTAATCTAACAACAAATCTAAAAGATACTGGTCCTAGGAGCGGGGGAAACCTCAGAATCACACTTTTTGCTGTTTGTTAGTGAATATGAAAGTTCTTGTAGTGTTGTGTTTCATTTTTCATTTTTATTGGAAGGTTTTGGGGTTTTTTTCAGACCAATATCTGATTAATTTCATAGAATCATAGAATGCTTTGATTGGAAGGGACCTTAAAGACCATCTCATTCCAACCCCCTGCCATGGGCCGGGACACCTTCCACCAGACCAGGTTGCTCAAAGCCCCATCCAACCTGACTTTAAACAATTCGAGGGATGGGGCAGCCACAGCTTCTCTGGGGAACCTGTGCCAGTACCTCACTACCATCACCGTGAAGAATATCTTCCTCGTATCTAATCTAGATCTATCCTCTTCCAGTTTAAAGCCATTGCCTCTTGTCCTATCACTCCATGCCCTTGTAAAAAGTCCCTCCCCAGCTTTTTTGTAGGTCCTTCAGGTACTGGAAGGCTGCTCTAAGGTCTTACCAGAGCCTTCTCTTCTCCAGGCTGAACAACCCCAGCTCTCTCAGCCTGTCCTCATAGGAGAGGTGCTCCCCTGGTGCTGCAGCCCTTGGATCATCTTTGTGGCCTCCTCTGGACTTGTTTGAACAGGTTCATGTCCTTCTGGTGTTGGGGCCCCAGAACTGAAGGCAGTACTGCACAGGGGGTTCTCACCAGAGTGGAGTAGAGGGGGAGAATCAGGTGTGGGTGAAATGTTGTTGAGCGTATGTGATTCTTTTAAAAAAAATTTTTTTAAGTGTAAGCATTATCTTACTAGTAGGCCTTCATGGTAACCCAAATGCCATTTAGAAATACTACTCATGCTCATGTATGATGAAGATGGCCTGTGGAGGAGTAGAGGGGATGATCAGAATGATTTGAAGGGGCTAGTATGTAGCTACATCAAGATTTGTAATTATATCTAGGAGTTTGCTAGAAGTGTGTTGTAGAGGAGCAAATGTTATAAAAATTAGTGCTAAACAGCCAGGCCAGCAGGCTTATAAGCCACTGTAGTTCTTCCATAGGATAATGAATGAAAAACACTTACTTCACTTCTAAGGTAAATGCTATCATTCAGTGTCCTTAACTGTAATAAGAACATAAAAAACCTCTATATTTGTTATAACTTCATTGCATTTTATTACAAGATACACTTGAGACAGATTTGTGGTATGCTCCTACCAGTACCTGGGATTACTCAGCAGTAAACCTATCTGATTCATCAGTTAGACTGCTTGACCTGAAAGAAGTTTTAGCCATAAAAGTGATGGGGCTGAAGAGTTTTGAATGTTAGATTAAGAAATTCCTTGCTCATACTTTCATACTTGCAATACATCTTTTCAACATTCATACTTTGTGATCTGCAACTCACACAGCAGGCTCTTTTGTACAATACTCAAGGCCAGCAGTTTAACACACACAGTCCCCCAGTACTCAGCCCCTTATACATGGAATTTGAGAGATTGTAGGAAGGTGAAATACCAGCTATAGCAGGTAAGATTGATCAGAGTGCAGACTGGCAAACACAGAGTACTTGACAAGCATAAAGAACACTTAAAAAAGCACTGCCAAAGTGACACTGCATTGGCAGCATTACCACACAACCTAGCAGCTTTCCTTCATTGTGGGAGATTTTTATCCTGTCTCTCTGGCATTGTGATAAACTTAGAGCACCCTAAGGAACAAAACATTTATGGAGCTATAAAAGCATCTGTATCTTCTCTGACATAACAGTCCAGCAGCTTTCTGGAGATGTTGATATAAATGTGGTGACCAAATCACTTGACAGGTTTATGAAATAAGTCAACCTCAGTATTACATTTCCTCAGTACCATCCTTAAATGTGTTTTGGAACCTCATTATTAATATTGCGGGTCCGATAAAAATAGCTTATGTTCCTGTACTTGATCAACTGCCCAGGAAGGAAAAAAAGATGCAACAGACAAGTGGTTTGAAGGTGCTCAAAGGTAGTTATTGGAGCAGGTTGCTGTTTGTGCGATGTGAAGGCATACATAGGAAAAAAAATGTGTATGAACAGCATACTACTAGTAGCTTGCGATGAAGATGTTAAAAATAAAGTGGTAATTTGAAAGGGCATGTCTGCTTGCCGCTGAAGCTACAACCAAAGGTTTGTCAGAAAGCCATTAAGGACTGAGTCTTAAACTAGCACAGTGATTCTGCACTATAGAATGTAGCTGTCTAAGAGCATATTTGTCTGGGAGCCTATGTATATACCTGTCACTGACTGAGCCAATATTACTGAGAGCGTTATCTTTCTTGTTCTCCTGTAGGTATGTGTTGTTAACATCCTCTTACATGTTTACTAGATATTCTGTTGTAATGGTCCCCTTCCCCATGAGGACCAGAGCCTGCTGATCAGAGCAGATCCATGTAAGTGGAATACTCCAGTAAAGGATCTGGCCCCTGGCTCTCACACAGTGAGGATGTCCCAGAGGAGCAGGACTGACACTGTGCAGTTCCCCACAGCAAGCTTCTGTCACTCGTGCCAACTTGTTTACTGGTAATGACCACATCCGAGAACATAAAAAAGGTTTCCTAACACTAATATGTAAAGTAAAACTGTATCTCTTTCCAAGGAGCAGGTCTCCATATTAAAACCAGTAATAGGTTGCACTTGCTTAGCTGCTCTAATATTAGCTTTGCAGTACTTTACAGGTACAAGTTAATTAAGTTCTGTAGAACTGCTGTTACAGCATAGGCAGGGTTGGGTAAATTGATAAATAGAGTGGAAGCATGGTTTCCCTAAATTCATAATGGGATGAAGTCAGCTCTGTGATGTTTTCTTTAGCCCCTTTATAGAAGTTCATACAGTGTAAAATTCTCCTGCTCAGTGCTCCATTTTTCTAGCACATATAAGAGAGCATTGCTATGCACATTATAAAGGTAATCATTGCCTTTGTGAGAGACTTAGTTATAACCACAATATTTCCCTTACCTCTCCTTAATCGGTCCCTTTGACTTTTTAAGTTTTCTTCTATGCTTCCAGTACTATAAATAGCCTTACTGCTAAACTGCTCTTTTTTCTAAAATCACGTCTAGATCCTTTTTCTTGGCATTATCAACATTATCTATATCTGGTATCCTCACCAAATTTCTGTGCTATATTTGCTTACAAGGAATTATTAAAGCAGCAGCTCATTATGGTTTGTCTGTTTACAGTGCAAGGAAGTCACATGTAAAGAATGCAGAGTGTGTTGTGTGCATGTATGCAGACACATGCATACATTTACCCATATTAAATGTGTAAGAAGCTGTAAAAATAATATCTGCTGAATTCTGAGTCCTTAGAATAATTCATAATTTGTCTACATTTCTCAATGTCATTAATTTAGCTGAAGGAAGATATGATGAAGGTAAGGATAGACTTTCTTCCTCAAAATTCTTCTTTAATATATTATTTTTAAATGATAACACACCAATGTGAAAAGCAAACCACTTGTACCAGTCAGGAAAGTGTGAAAAAATACAAGTTCACTTGTAGTTTATGAAACGTGCTTCAATATAACAATAGTTTTAGGACTAATGACTGTGATCTTGATCTACTCTTGACCTATTAATAAAATGTAAAAACACCACGATGCTGTTCGGGGGTGTGTTTTAGACACTGTCATTTTCACTGAAAATTAAAAGCAACAAAGGCATATAAATGTTCTAGGTCAGTGAATTAAGGTCAATTTGTGCTTTGCATTGGATGTATATCTATATTTTCTAAGATGTCAGAAGAGAAAGGGTCATGTTCACTGCATGATTAAGACGAAGCAGAATTACCATCTCCATTCTAATTGAAAGGTTTATAATTCATGCTTGATTTAAGTTACAGTTTGCTGAAAAACAAAATAAAAAAAAATCTTCTAAATTGTCACTTAAAAAACTGCCTTTCTGATGTTCTCCATTAGACATCATGTGCATCACTTTAATCTCCAAATTGGGAATAGTTTTGAAGATAAATTTTGTCCGCTGTCAGCAGCTGTAGATTTGCATTAGGACAAGAACATACCCTGGAATTTCCAAGAGAATTCAATTTTGGATTCAATTGCTGTTTCAGAAACCAGCATTAGTCAATTGTACCATATTAAAAATCAGGTCTAAAAAAAAAAAGAGCCAGCAAACAAAAACAGCGATCTGTAGCAATTCCTAAAACAAGCTCGCCTGCCAAGTTCACCCTGAACTTTGAGATTCATTTATTCCAAACAAGGTTTTAATACTTTAAAACTTTAAAATGTGGAGGTAGATTCAAAGTTTGCTCCCTGAGAGGCCTCAGGACATGTAAGTTGTTTCATTCCACTGCTCAGTTCTACTCCATAATAAGCAGGACGAGTGCTGCGCATACTTAGGTGATCTTGTTGATTCTAGTAAAACGGAATAGAATGTGCAGAGTTTGGCTGCAAGTGTTACACATTTTACTTTTATTTTCAAATGACACGTAGGCTTTCTGAAGCCAAATACTGCTGAAACAAATATTATTACTGAGGCTAATGAATGAAGAGAGTAAGTGAACTGTGCAGGCAGTGGATTTAACTGCTACTGAAAGGCTTGGCAAATACACAGTAGAAGCTTGTTTATATGGTGAGTAAAACATCAACATAATACAATCTTAAACAATAATGAAATAACTGACCTTTTGTTAAAAATTTGTATCAGATCTGTTCAGATCCATGAATAAAGTTCACATCCAGTGGAACTAGATGCACAATTGCTAAAGATTGTATTTGAATAAATATCCCTATACTTAAATGTCTGCGATTTGATTAATCTAACCACATCTATCATAAATATGAGCTGTAAGTTCCAGTCCGCTCAGTATCAAATATCTGGTAATTCCAGGCCAGTCTTAGATATTAACCAGAATGGAAAATGAAACTTGGGATATTTCAAGTTGCAGTCTTTGATTCATATTGGATCTAAAACTGGATGGATTTATGTTTTTTAATTACATGAAAAGAATTTCAGTCCTTCACTGTGACTGAATTTTAAGCTCCTTTTGGGAGAGAACAATCTTCTTTTCTGTCTTCATGACAGTGTTTACTTCAATGGGAGTCTGTTTCAGCCTGAAAGGCAAAGTCATGATACAAATTTCTGTGATGTTTTTGGTGAAGATTATTCATAATGCATGTGTTCCAGGACTGCTAAGCATTTAAATAACTAAATTAACAATAACACTCTTTTACCCCCCACAGGACATACCAAAAAATCCCAAGTACTGTTTTGCATGAATCTCTCCTGATTAAACAAGGGCAGATAGTCCTGTGATTAATTCATATTGAAAAAATCAGCTGACTGAATATTTAAAAGCAGAGATACACAATTACAGCTACTTTCTAAATACATCTTCCTCATACTTGCTAAGCTACATGCTCTTCTCTTCCCCCCCCCCCTTTTTTTTCCTCCTTTTTTTTTTCAAAAAAACCCCGAACTTTTAGGAGCACTCTAGCCACATCAGTGACAAAACAGACATCAGGCAACTAGCAGCTATCCATTAAAGTCACATCTGGTAGGTTTGACTGATGCTCAGTAGAACTGATTAACCACAGAACAACATGCCAGAAATGTAACAGGAAAAGTCACTTCTGCCTGATACCAATCACTCACTCACTCACTCTCTGCAAGTACAAACGCGCATTCACAGTGGAATGAGTTTGACCCACACTCTTATCAGAATAATAGTGAGAAACTATTGCCAGACTTTTAGATGGGAAAAATAAAGTACAAGCCAAATGCCAGAAAGTAAATTCACAGATGGGAATACATGTTGTTAAATGGCACCATGGCATATGACCGCAAGTATCAGACAGTTCTCCATATTGTAGAAGATGTGTTCAATATGATGATTGCCAGTACTTGAAATACATAGCTGAAATATGTAAAATAATATAGCAAAATCCTGATGCAGTATTTTGACAGCTCAGTGCTTTAAAGATCACTTTTTCCATCAATGCAAGAGAAAAAATAACGTAACGCTTAGAGCAAAAAGCAAGGGTCTTAGGAAATGAAAGCTGCTTTTTGGCCTAAATTAAGTACGGCAGTTAAGCATGTGCTAGAGTCTTCTACTGACGTTTCTGTTGACTCAGAATGTATTTAAGTTCCATTACACAGAATTAGTGTCTTTAGCCTTGTGATTTCAGTATTTCAGCTCTCAAACTATCTGAATAAAGTGCAGGTCAGATTCCACCTTGCTAGCTAGGCGTACTCAAGGGAATAGAAAAATAACTTTTCTACTCCTGCAACTTGAGGCATCACTGAATTTGGTTGCAGTTTCTTTGCATTCGGTGTATTGATGGGTCCTATACACCATGGTGTGATATTGGAATAATCTGAGTATGTTGTACAGAGTTAGGAGTACAAAGACAATTTGACAAGCCTCTTACAAGATGCAACAGTAAATACAAAATCATCCTCTGTCTCCAATTCATGTAATCTCTTCCATGCACCCTCGTGTGCAGGCCCTGGCAGGACAGAGTCCAAAATCTAATAAACATTTGAACAGCATTTGTCAGAGAGAGTGTGCAAAGAAAATCATTCCCTTTACTACCTTCTGGATTCCACAAAAATCACCTTTATACTTAAGTCCTTTGAATCTCTACTGCCCTTGACTGTAATTTTTTTAGATTGTTGTGTACCAGAAAGGAAGATTTTCTAGCTTATAGTTTTTGAGGTAGCCATATACCCCAGTATTTTTAACAGATACGTTGTACAGTAACTCTTACAAACTTTTCTATTACAGCGTATTAAAGCTGTTGCAGAAAAAAAAATGCTATACTGCAGTCACCAGGCCTGCCTATGTATTTGCGAGACTGGTGTAAATCAAGGATCAACTCAAAACAGGGGTGGTTTGAATGGGAATAACAACTGAGAACGGAACAGGCTTTTGCATTGGAAAGAATCAGTCTATCTACAAAAGAAAATACCCATTACCTATAATTATTTCCTGAAACAAAAAATTTATTTGGTATCTAAGTGTAGAGCTTGCGTAGTATTTCACAAGAAATGACTGTGCAATAATCTTCTTTAAAAAAGATAACTTTCTGAAAGCAAGCCATATGCATAATGCCCGCTAATAAGAGATGAATCTGATTGAAAATAACTGTGCAGATAATCTCATTCCATTTTTAAAAGCACTAAGCTCTGTGTGATTGGTACAATTGCATTAATAATTTATAGCCATTGGGAATTGTTGGTTTCTGCCTTTTTTGGGAGTGTGAATCACAAATGATTGCTCATTTTAACAATATTGAAAAAGATTGGAGAAGTAAAGCTGAAGGGAGGAAATGTGCTGACAGAATGTGCAATAATCGTGTTGGCCAGCCCGGCTCCTGGAGCTGGCTATCAAGTATGTTTTTTCTACTCAACTAGCGAGAATCCTTATATGAGGAAACTGCCATTTCTGGAAACAGTCCCTGGTGGCTGCTGTTGTTTGAGAATGCCAAAAACTCCCTATTTTTTTTTATATTTTAGATGTGATATAAAAAAAATTCCAAAATGTGCAACTAGGTTTTGTTTGGTTTGTTGCAATGTCAAAAAGCTTTAGTGCTTAAGCTGTCACTGCTGTTCCTGACAGAGCAAAGTAGGACAATTGAAAATGATGTATGAAAGGGGCTCTCTGTTCTTGACTTCACTGGTTTTAGCGTGCGATGGCATCTATTTGTTTATTGAACTTGTTTCTTCGGGGATTGAATGCAACATGTTTTGCAGAAGGATCAGACCTTTAATACAAGATCAGTTACTTTTCTTACCATTTGAGACATATGTTCAATGCACTTCTGCAATTTCGAAAGTGTATATATCTCCTGTACTGTATTATATACCATTTAGCTGTTTTCTTTAATGCTAAAATGCAATCATATTTTGAAAATTCACCTTTCCATCCATACAGATACTGAACAAAGATACTCAGACTTTGAGAGGAACAGTTGGTGGGTTCTGAGCTATAAAAACAAATTCAATCAATGTTCATAAACCTTTACAAACATATAGCATTGTCAGCACAAGAATCCATTTGAATTAGTCAGAGGTTTCACACATCTCCATTTGTTTAACAAAACTATACGAGTAGCATTTACTGTCCCTCTTCCAAACTACAGTTTTTGAAAGCCTGACTCTGAGTCCATTCACTAATGATGATATTGCGTCTAAGCAAGAAGTTCTGTTTAATATATTTGAGTCAAATTTCTAAGGAAAAAACCAGAACATTTGCTTCTGAATTCTGGTGCAGTACGAATGCTCTCGGGAAAGAACTACAATCAGCTCATCACTAGGAATAAGACTTAGGCAGAAGAGTGTCTCACAAACCATGGTTTATGATTTTCATCTTGCTTGTTTTCCCTTGCAGCTGTCTGGACTGCATTGTTCATTTCTGTTTCCCATCTTTCAATGGATGTGAACCAACTGATCCTTGGAACAGTTTTTCCCCTGCAGTAAAAAACAACTGTAAAAGTCCCAACCTCAGCCCTATTTTCTATTAACATAGCATTAACATTGAAAGGTACAGATTAAGGCTCTCTTATCTCCAGGTTCCTCAGCCCTGTTGCAATTCCTCCCACTCCCATCAGCTTTCAGTGGTTGCCCCTTGCACAGTTCTCGGAGGCCTTGAGTACCCTTCCTGGCAGGGATGCCCAGGCTGGGATGGGTTTAGGCAAGTCCATCTTTGGTGGTGTCATTCAGGTCAGGTCACAGAAGTACATGGTTAAGCCTCATAGTGAGTCTTCTCCGCTTGGCAGAAGCCAGCACACAATCCTTTTTGATTTTCATCATTTCTTTGTTTCCCTGCATAGGGACTCCTGGCAGAGGAGACCAACAAAGCAGTCCCCTGCTCCTCAGTCCTATCTTGGCTCTTCAGCTCAAAGATGATCAATTCCCATGCATCTCACAGATAACCTGCCTCCCCCCTGGGGAATCTTGCTCTCTTATGTTTCCCTCCTCTCTTTTAAGCGCAGATTGTGCTCTCCTCACCCCCAGCCTTTTAGGGCATGCTGGGGTACACCTGTGATTTTTGCAAAAGAAATGTTGCCTATGTTATTTAAAAGCTGCAGCAAATCAAGAGGGTGGTACAATTTACATGACTTCAGGGTTGTGAAATCCTGATGGGATCCTTTCAGCCAGCCTCTCCCCAGCTGGCTGTAAGCACTTCTGAAGATAAATGCTACAATTTTCAAAGGAGCTTAAGGGAGTAGGTGCCTGATCCCCTTGGATTCCTTAGAAAATCCAATTTTTTAAGCTTTTGTAGCATTAAAATATAATGTGTTCTTCCTTTCTTTTTTCAGAATAAAGGAAGACTGTTTACTGAAAATAAACTTCAAAAGCACATAGTGGTGTTGGTTTTTTTCTTGTTCTTAATAGCTATGCATTTTACAGTTCTTTATTAAGTACAACTATTGATTTGAAGAAGCACGCGTGGAGGCACTCAGTGAACAGATTGAACAGATAATCCTATTACATTCAATCTGATTGCAGGAGTTACTGTAATTTTATTTTTTGTAAGGGAAGGTGTAAGGCTTTTATATGCATGCGTGTATATCTGAGTAAAGTAACATGCAGTAATCAGATAAAGTCAGCAATAACAAGAAACTGGAGCTTCCTATTAACCATTTCTTGAGCTATTTTTGGTGTGATTATTTGTAAGGAAATTAGGAAGATCTGAATATTAAAGCTTAACAAAATATAGACCTATGCCCTATAAGAAATAAATAACAAAACAAAAGATAAATACAAAATATATACTTCTAAGCAAATTACAATCAGAACTGTCATTCTTGCCACAGGGTAACTGATTATGATGTGATCAAGCTTAATTCCCACTGGATCTTTTCAACTTACTGTATAGTCCTCGGAGTCAGGGTATTCTTCCTAGCAGCAATGGCTATTTCTGGCCTTTACTTGTTTTTCTAAAAATGTCTCATCTATGATCTGCTGTTTGGACTTACTTCACTTTCATATGTTTATTAGTAAATTTTACTAGTCATTTTTAAAACAAAAGCCAAAAATCACTACAACAAACTCCAGAAGTATCTGCGGAAAATGAGTGAGCAGGCTTATAATTACTGATGTTGAATGCTACCTCATTTTCTTATTTGCTCTGTTGAATAAATCTCAATGTGAAGGGATAAGATACTACTTAGTGCTCTGAAGTGAGTTCTGATCTCTAATGATGAGTTATAGACTATTAATCATTTGTAGATTTTTTTTTTTTTCTTTTTACATGTCAGGAAAAAAACCTACAGTGTAAAAAGTAAGAAGTACTATATACTTATGAAAATTCTGCCACATTTTTAGAATTTTTCAGCTTTTCTCCTTTTTCTTCCTCCCAGTATCCAGTGATTTAATTCAGATCCAGAAGAGCACAATGGCTATTGCTACCATGTTGGATGCAATGTAAATTATTTAAAGATAAATGTCAAATATTCCTGTAGAGTAAGATACTAAACAGCCTAGGTAAATGACAAGAATTTGTCCACAACGTAATATGAATACAACATTTATAAACTGTAGAGTATTTTGCATTGCATTTTAATTTGTTTTGGTGTAATTTTCATTTCTTTGCCCAGGGTACGTATTTCAGAAATCACCACTTAGCGTAGTTAGTGATGTGCATTTTATTATCCAGAAGTGAAAACCTGAAAGACAAGTACAATCAAAGAACAGCAAAACATATTTGTTTTAAGTGATAGACAAGGAGAATGATGATTCATAATAGGAACTGTAAGTGTTGATTTTCCAAATGAGATGGGAACAATTGATTACGCTACTGTGCTTTTGAAACAAAAAGATGTAACGAGCGTAAGCAAGCGTCTAATTCTTCTTGACGCGGGCTCTGAATAATTTCTCTGCTTTAAACTTAAAAAAGGATCATATATCCCACACTGAGTTAACATGCCTTTACTGTAGGTGTTTTCATTATTACTATTACATTATAGGCAGGCAATTGTATTGAGTATAAAACCTTTTCTACACTTCACCGATTACATTTTTAGTAACAGGTCATGAACAAATTAATCACCTCTTCGGAGAGTGTTCATTAAAAATTGTCTTTTTTAGTCTTTCTTTCAGGCTTTCCAAGTTTGCATAAACAATGATTACAGCTCACAACCTGATACTCTGCTCACTTTGAGTAACACCTTCCCACAGTGATGCAGTGGGATTGGTTATGCTGTACAGTGGGAGTTATCATAGACACTATAGGCTCTATACCAGCCTGAACTGCTTCAATGATGTGGTAAATCAGTAGAAGGTACTTAGGGTCTTTAAAGCAATTATTCCATCAACCCTTCCTCTTACTTTCAAAAAATGAGAGCTTTAGATCACTCTTGACTGTAAGGTTGTATCCAGACCACGTTAAAGTCTGCTAGCTGTACTCCCTGTGATCATTTTTTTTGCTCATCTTTTTTGAACCTACTTATTCCTTTTGCTTCCATGATTTCTTGCAGTCATGAGATCCACAATTTAATCATGTGTTGTTTGAAGAATGAATTCATCTTTTTGTTGATGAATGAATTTATCATTCTGCTTCATAGTTTCAATGGATGTATCCTGGTTCTCATGGTGCATGAAATGCAGAATTCTTGCTTTTTGCAAGTGTTAAAGGAGACATTAGATGTGACATTTGAGGAGCTGCCTCAAGGGTTGTAGTCTCTCTTCTATGCAAATGGGCTTCACGGGTTCAAGGAAAACCCCGATGTCTGGCACCCCAGGCATCTGTAGTGACCCACCACATCTTTGCGAAGTATTAGCTGAAGCTTATCAAAACTTTCTTTTAAAAAAGTGCATTACAAAATGGTATCCAGATGAGATTATTTAGCTTTACAAGTCCTTATGCAGCTTTTAGGAGAATCACTTACTTGCTAAATAGAGTGCAACAGCTCCTTGGGAGCCATTCCAGTCTATCAGGTAAATCTGTAATTAGTATCCAGTTGATCTGAAGCATGGTGCTGTCATTATATTGATATAGACATACACATTAGAAAACATTACTGCCTGGGCACAGCAGGCAATTCACAGACTCTAATGACTCAGCCATTTTATTTTTTTTAAAGCCTAGTAATTTTTGTTTCAGAGTTAATATATAAAAACGTAATTGCAAAAACATTTTTAATTTTCAGTTAAGCATAAAAGAGATGAAACATCTGTAATTTTTTCTGTGATTTCTACATTTTGAAAATAGTCTGTTAGGTTAGGGTTTTTTTAAAGAACTGAGAGGCTTTTTGTTTGTTCTTTGTTTTTTAAGCAAATAGGTTGTGTGGTGACTTTAAACTGGTAACATCAGAAGAGGAAAGATTGTCAGTTCTTGTGAAAATATTTTTTTTTTTTTAAATAAAGTTTGGATTTAGTGCAGCCAAGTGGAATCCCACTTCGTTTTGTTTGAATTTCAAAGTTTAGTTCTCAAAATGGCAGAGTTTCATGCCCTTTTGTGGTAAATGGAGGTCCCATAGGATGGCATAAAGGTTTAAAATATGTAGTCATGACTAAAATAGAGGAAAATAAAATGATGTGTCAGTTAGTATACTTCCGTCATATTCAATAAAATTTAGGCTAATTACACTGATGTGGATTTGGCAGTAATAAAGAAATTCAGGCATAAGAATCCTGTGAAGATTGTATATCCAGGAGCAGATTCAGAAATCAGTTACTTTGAATAACCTCCCTACCAGATTATCAATTATATTGCATTTGCAAGTCATTCTGTCTTGTTTTGAATACTCACTTCAGCCTTCATTATTAACTAAGCATTACTTTTTCTTTTTCATGCAGTGACTAGAGGTTTGGGATATGAAAAGTGAAGCTCAGAGGTCTGATGATGTGTTGTCTGATGCTTAGAAAGTGGATACTGTCTGCAGATTCAAACACAGGAAAATGGGTCTCATTTGTCATTTTTTCCATGGCTTCGATATACCACAGCCAGTGTAAGCATAAAACAGATTTCTTAATGGGCCAACATCAATAATAAACTGTTCTCATTCGTGTGACATGTTTGAAAGGAGCAATGTGAAGAAAGAGTGAATACTACATGGAGTATTTCAGACTGATACATTTTCAAGCAGAACTACAAAAGCTGTGAACCATTGCATACATACAGGGTTGATTGATTTTGCTTTAAAATCACATTTAATGGGAAAATTTGTCTTAAAAATAAACCAAATCAGGCATGCTAGTATATCTGGCATAAGTAAAATCAGAAATGTGAGTGCTTATTGAACAAGACATCAAGACCAGTCTTGTGATTAATGCAATAGACTGGAGCTGAGGAAAATGTGATACATAATTATTTTTCAGTTCATTTGTAGGATGGAGAATAATATGGGCAAGAGAATAACTCTTAATTCCAATTATGAAATATTTTGAAACAAATGGAAACAAGTTTGGGTCAGCCAAACACTAGCTGACGTACACGTGGTCTTTTCAGTAAAAAAATTCAAACTGAAGTATTCACCCAGCTCTGAAATTGAGGGCATCTTCTACACTCAGTCTGTAGCTTTTTTACTGATCCCTTATATAGTTGGGGGAAACACATGTAACCTCCTCTTGTCCTTGTCCCACATCTGTAATAGGTATCTAAAAAAAAAAAAAAAAAAAGGAAAAAATGCCTTGTATAAGAGGGCAGAGGCTCTTCCTTGTGCAGTATATGTACATCAACTAGCACAGGTAGGCTTTGCTGTTCTTGGGACTATGGGCTCTACCTCTATAAAACTGCAATGTGGTTGGGATTCTTTTTAAGATGTTGATCTTGGCACTGAACGGGATCAGTGAAGATAAAAACTTTGAGAAACAGAAATCTCATTCTAACATCATAAAATGCCTTACTAGCAAATCCTTTGGATTAATTCATCACTCACAGTCTTTCCAGGTGGGTATTTATTCAAAAACTTCAATTTTCATCAGATTTAACTTTGTCCTAAAGGAAACTCTGACGGAAATAAACTTTGTTAAACTGACTGAGCACAAATGTAGAGTGTAATTACAGTGAGCAAATAATGGAAGGGACCAAAAACTGGAGATCAGAACATTCAAAACATTCACAGAGAATAAAAATTACATTTGATTTTGTAAACATATTGCCTGGTAACACTGGGATTAAGACCTTGTCCAATACTTCAGAAGCATGTTTAAGATTGGAACTTCAGATTAATTGAATCTCTCATCCTCTATTGCCAAGCTGTCTCTAGAACACCTCCTGTTTTCATTTTAGAATGCTGTAAATGATAAAAATAATGTTCTGAATCCGGTAAGGACTTAAAAGTTATATCAGTGATCTTAACAATTTAGTAAGCAATCTTGGGCTGCAGTACCATCCTTTAACAACTACAGTCAGACTGATGGTCTAATTCACAAAACTGTTTCGTCACTATGAAAAGATAAAGTATGACAATCAAAAAGTGCAGTAAAAGGTGAAAACAGTTAGTTTAGCAAGAGACTGATCGGCAATTCCTGCTCCAACTCCACTGATATTTTCAGACATTCTGTTGTTTCTATTAACCTCTTTCCTTCTGCCTGCCTCCAAATCATGCCCCTCAGCCTCTTACGTCAGAAGGCAAACTGGAGATGAATTTGCATGTTCATACTTTATCAGGATTTTAAGGTAATTTTATTGATTATTAATCTGGGTCCTGAAATTTTGTGACAACTTCTAATAAACATCCAAGATTTTTTTCACAGGTACAATAACAGAAGCAAATACTATCATGTTATTAAACTGTTACATACCTCAGGCCATCTAGGGTTCCAGCAAAGTAAGGGCCAAGAAAGCAGAAAAGCTAGAGAACTCTCAGGGAAATTAAGTATCACAACACCAACTCAAGAAAGTTGAACCTTGACTCAAGAAAGCTCCAGGTGTCAGAAAAACTTTTAAGAATCACTCTTCATATATATTTTCTTTTCTCAAATACCTCTCTAATGTTCCGTTCTGAAAATCTTGTGCATTTGCTATCATTCTTTTGCACATGACTTTATTGTTCACTGTGTGAAAAATAAGTTTTGTACTTTTATTTCCTTCCACGAAGTAGGGTTTTTAAAGACAGCTGTACTTTAGTTCATCAGCAATAAATAAAGCTTCAAGTTAGGCTAAAAAGGAAGTATTGTCACACCATTTTCAACTACCTAATACATTAAAAGGTTTTATGTATTCTTGAGTTTCATTTTTTCTAATTGCCTATTTATGAAGACGGGGCAAGGGATCCAGGTGTAATATAAGGAATCGGTTAATCAGAAAGCAAATTTGCTCATCTTAAAATCTCTCCAAGATAGAAAGCAACTTTGAAAAAATGCAATTTTCTTTTAGCTAAATTTTCACATCACTATTTTTGCTTTTCTTTTCCCTCTGTCTAGCTATGGGGAATTTCAAGGGGGTCAGTCAATTTTCTGTTGAAGGAGAAACAAATGACATGAAGTCAGTGCACTTTCTTAGTTTAAACTCTTTCATTTTAGTGTGCACAAGCAGAAGTACTTATAAATAGCCTGCAGACAATCTTGGTTTTAAATATACTAGCCTAGACATCAGCAGTACTTTTCTAGAAGGCACTGTGCCATAAGAGCTTGCTTTAGTTACACAGAGAGTCATACCTGCCTATTGCAAGGGCATCACAAAATTATCAATGCATCTTTCTTCAAAGTTAAGCTACAGCTTTATCAGGTGATCATTAATACCTTTTCTCAGTGCTATAGATTCACCTGGATCAAGAATCACGGTCCAGATCAGGTGTACAAATCAGCCAGAGTATGTAGTATGAACTTTACACTCGCTTTCTTTCACCCTTAGGGCAGATGATACTCTCCTTAGTGTTCCACAAGATAACACTTTATTTGGGTTGAAGGGTTGTGTTTTGATTATATAAATGGTTGATGCTGTGATTGCACCTATGAAAGCCCCAGCAACTGGGTAAAATAAACCCTGGAGTAAGTAGGTCACCTTGCCCTTATACCTGTGTCTTGTGGAACAGGACATATACATTCTGTCAGGAGGACTTTGGCAGCCTACAATTCTGTAGCAAGGAACTGTTTTTTTTAACTCCATCAGACTTGTTATTTTCTGGAATGAAGATTATGGTGATTTGGACTCAGTGTCTTAGGGAAGGAGAGGGGAGGGTCTGGGTTAGATCAAGAGGGTGGCAGTCTTCAGCAATGACTGGCCATGGAGGAATAACAGAGGTGAATCACAGAACTAGATGATTGCAGGAATGGACATCATTGGGGTAATTAGCAATGACTTTCAGGTTCATGGGAATTGTTTGTGAATATATTCTGGAGAACAGAACATCGAACAGTTAGTGCTTGAAGCTGAAGGCATTACAAAACACCAGATTAACTGGTCCAGGCTATACTCGTGTAATTGTTTTGCACGTTAGCTTCTAAAGGTACGGATGATTCCACGTTACAAAGGCTCCTGAGAATTTGGAAATGTGAAAAGCTACTTAGTAGGCTAATGAGAGAGGTTAGACTTTCATTTCCCAAAGCTAGATATGGGAGTATACTTCTGACAGGAACTTAGTTTTATTTATTTTAGAGAAGATACTTTGAAGCAGTTTGAACCTTGTTGTTACCACTTGCACTTGATGTTTATTGAATAACTATTATTTCATAAAATCGTCTACTGAATTATTACTGAAATATCTGTTCAAGTTTGTATGCTGTGGATGTAATTCAAGATTATATGTTCCAGTAGAATTAGAAAAGGGATATATTTGTCCTCCTGTGACCAACATTTCTATCTCTGTGTCTAGTTCTTATGCTTTTCTGTATAGGAAACCTGGATCTATGATTAAATGTTATTTATTAGGCCCTTTCCTTTGAGAGATGTGTCAGAGAACAAACATGTGAACAGACTTTACTTTCAATTGATCAGATTTGAAATCATTAATACTTTTCATTTGGGCTTTTTCTCATTTCTTTAAAATCAATCTGTACTCAAAGAACAGTTTATCAACTGAATACAAACTAGGGATGTCCTCTCAGCTCTGAACCAGAGTTATACTTGGTGAGCCTCACAAGCACCTCCATATGTGTAACACAGAAGTTTTGTAGAATGCCTGCTGCGGAAATAAATTAGGTACCTTGCTGATAGGCCCCTTTAACATACGGTAGAAACAGAAACAAAGTGAAAGGATAAATTGCTAATATACCCCACTTTAAGAGAGAGAGTTACTTTCCTTCATTAACTTACTATGTTTTTCTTAAACATTATAAACTGCTTTAAATGTATTACTTTTGTTAGATTTGGACTAGGATTATTTTTACATGCATCCCAGGATGCATGGGATATGTATGCATCCCAAGGGGGAAAAAGCTGTTCTGTGATTTTTGAGATAGTTGTGGAAAACTACTGCTACTGTTACTCCGAATGCATATAAAAGTCATCTTGTTTGAGGCCTTTCCCTAAAATACTATCTAGCCACAAAACTGGCAAGAATACCTTGTGGCTTGCAGATGCTGAGAGAAAACTGGAAATTTCTTACTGTAAATATAGCTGAATAATAAGAAACTGAGGCAAATTTAACTTTCACTCACATCTGGAGTACTGCGTCCTTTTTTACCCCCAGTGCAAGAAAGACATTGACATACTGGAGCCAGTCTGGCTGAGAACCATGAAGATGATTATGGAGCTGGAGGACAATGTACCAGGAGACCAAGACCTACATGTTTTCAGTCTTAGAAAGAGAAGGCCAAGGCAGGGAGGATCTAATTGCTGACTTCAATTACCTAATGGGAGGTTATAGAGAAGGCAGACTCGGAGTTTTCTAGAGGTGCACAGCAAAAGGACTAAGGCTAACAGACACAAGATGCAGCAAGGACAATTCCAACGAGAGACAGTGAAAAAGATCTTTCGTTATCTTGATCAGAGCAGATCATCTTGAGTGCTATCACACAACACGTACAGGACAACCAGGTGATCAGGCCCAGTCAGCATGGGTTTATGAAAGGCAGGTGCTGCTTGACTGGCCTGATCTCCTTCTGTGACAAGGTGACCCACTTAGAGGATGAGGGAAAGGCTGTGGATGTTGTCTACCTAGACTTTAGTAAAGCCTTTCAGACTGTTTCCCATGGCATTCTCCTGGAGAAACTGGCTGCTCATGGCTTTGACAGGCATACTCTTCGCTGGGTAAAGAACTGGCTGGATGGCTGGGCTCAGAGAGTGGTGGTGAATGGAGTTAAATCCAGTGGGCGGCTGGTCACAGGTAGTGTTCCCCAGAGCTTGGTATTGGGTCCAATTCTGTTTAATATCTTTATTAATGACCTGGACAAGGGGATTGAGTGCACCCTCAGTAAGTTTGCAGACCACGCCAAGCTGGGTGGGAGTGTTGATATGTTTGAGGGTAGGAAGGCTCTGCAGAGAGATCTGGACAGGCTGGATCAATGGGCTGAGGCCAATTGTATGAGGTTCAACAAGGCCAAGTGCCGGGTCCTGCACTTTGGTCACAACAACTCCACGCAACTCTTGGGGAAGTGAGGCTGGAAAGCTGCCCGGTGGGAAAGGAC
>NW_009628391.1:19925-46982 GCF_000690535.1 Cariama cristata | reverse complement strand
GCTGGAGTCCTTAATCCCCTCGTCGGGGCTGCGATCTCCCTTGTAAGCGTCCCTAGTGCCATTGAGGGGGACACGGGGAGGCTGCGATTGCCCTTGTAGAGGTCCCTAATGCTCTTGTGGGGGCTGCGATTCCCTTAGCGGGTATGGGGCCTCATAACCTTCTTGTGGGTTCCCCAGTCCCCTTGTGGGAGGTTACAGGGCTGGCTCAGATTCCCCTTGTAAGTGTCCCCAGTCGCCTTCTGGGAGCTCTGATCCTATCTCTGGGGTGGGATCCTTCTAGGGAGCATCCTGGCCTCATTTGCTGGGAGCACAGGGAGCCCTAACTCTCTTTACTGGAGCATTGGAGAAGGCCCTTATTCTCCTTTGGGAGTCCCCAGTCCCTCTTGTATGGACCGTGGTCCTTCTGGGCGCAGATTGGTGGGACCTGGAGGGTTCCCAATTGCTGAGGCAATTTGAGATCCCCCATGGGAGAAGTCCTCATCCGCTCTGGAGGGAGTGTGTTGGCCCTGATCCATTTTTGGGGACGTTCAGTCCCCTGCAGAGTGGCTGATCATTCCAGGGTGAGAGGGACAGCAGGGTGGCCCCAAACTCCCTGGAGGGGAGGTACATGCCTTGAGAGGTACATGGGATTAAGAATTAGGTGACTCCCATCCACATTAGAGAGGAGTTGAGGGTAGCCATGATTTCCTTTGGGGACAGGGTGAGTGCAGCGACATGCCCAGGGGGATGCACGTCTAGAGCAGTGTGAGGTCTCTTTTCGTAGAATCACAGAATGATTTGGGTTGGAAGAGACCTTTAAAGGTCATCTAGTCCAACCCCCCCTGCAATGAGCAGGGACATCTTCAACCAGATCAGGTTGCTCAGAGCCCCATCCAGCCTGACCTTGAGTGTTTCCAGGGATGGGGCATCTACCACCTCTCTGGGCAACCTGTTCCAGTGTTCCACCACCCTCATTGTAAAACATTTTTCTTATCTCTTACTTTACTTTAGTTTAAAACCATTACCCCTTGTCCGACCATAACAGCCCCTGGTAAAACTCTGTCCCCATCTTTCTTATAAACCCACTTCAAGGACTGAAAGGCTGCAATAAGGTCTCCCTGGAGCCTTCTCTTCTCCAGGCTGAACAACCCCAACTCTCTCAGCCTGTCCTCATAGGAGAGGTGCTCCAGCCCTCGGATTGTTTTTATGGCCCTCCTCTGGACTCCCTCCAACAGATCCATGTCTTTCTTATACTGATGACTCCTTCCTTCTGATTCTGGCTCAGTTTCTTCCTTTCTCCTGTTACGAAGAGATGCTTTTTCTGTGAAGCTTTCCTCTCTTTTCACTTGTCTATTCACTTGACCCCAGATGCCTGTGAGATGTAAGTGTCCTCTTCTTCCTGATTTCCACCAGAGTTGTGCCCCAAAAGTACCTCCGCTTGGGCGGACTGTGCTTTTAGTTTTCCATTGTCCATGAACAGCCTCTTTAATGTGCCTTAGAGAAATAAAGCATCCTGTGGATGTTTAATTGTATTGTTCTTCAGCTGTTTCTGTCCCTCTCTCACTTTCATCCAAGAAGCTCAAATCCTCTTCTCTTCCCAGTGACTACAAGCCAAAAAGCTTCACCGCTTTACAACGAGATCTTTTTGTAAGGGGGGACGGGGCTCCCATGGAATGAAATTTGCTGTACATTTAATCATACTATGATGAAAAAGCATTGTATTACACAAAAAAGTGTTGCAGTCAAACGTCCTGTGTCTGGGTGGATTTTTGGGGAGCTCTGATGACTTCAGCCCTGTGCCAGAGGTGGCCAAGCTTTCACAGTCCATAGCTGGAGTGCTCCCAGGACACCACCCCTTCCTTACACACGTTTGGTGTTGGTGTTGGTCAGGTAGGGAGTCAGCAAACATTTCCACTGCTCTCGCACAAGCACCTGGATGGGTCCTGGTGGACTTGCGTGGTACCACGTTTATCCCATTCCACAAGGAACAAATAGGACTGTTGGAATGTCCTGTCCTGTAACCCCTCTCACGCTTGTCTGGAGCCTCTTGGCCTTGAGAGGAGTTTTGTTTTTGGCTTGCCTGGTCAGGAGGAGCAACCACCCCACGCTATGCTGAGGCTGAGTTAAGGTGTTTTCTGTGGCGTGTCCAAGAAATTTCACTTATAAAACATTTTTTTTAATACTGTTCTGCTGTATGAGTGTTGCAAATTGAGACAAAGACAGGCAAAGTATTTATTTTTATTTTATAGAATGGCTTCAAATGTCATTGCATGTCTGAGTCCCACCAGAGGCAGTTACTGCTGGCTTCTGAAAATCCTCAGCAATTCATGGATTACTTTTCTGAGTAAGTTTGCTATATATTCTTACCCAGATCTTCCTTCCTGTATCACATCTGCACAGCCATACCTCTACGGTCCAGTCATGTCCCATTGAAGACACTTTATTCTGATACATTTTAGTGTCAGCTCTTTTTTTTTAATGGCAGTTTGAAAATTTAGGCAATGCCACTTTAGAATGCATGTAAGAGGTTTCAGGGAGCCATGATGTTTAATCAAATGTGACAGTTTTATCCCATGCCCAAGTCCCGTTTTAAGTTACAAAGTACATCACCCTTCTGCCCCATCTAAGTGGCTGCCACACACGCAGAGTTACAAAGACGTAAAAGAAGCATTACAGAGAGATAACAAGTCAGAAGTGTGACTAACGTCCCACAGCTTCCCCCAGTCCTTTGTCCAGCTGACCTACATGACAGCTGGGTTGACTGGAGCTGTCTTCAGCACGAGTCTGAAGCGAGGCTTTATAGTGAAGCCCTTGAATTAGCAGTGAGATGAGTGATCAATCTACCCCATCTACCACTGCTGCCTTTTGTCCTGCCCTGTGTTTTGTGTCAGTCAGCCTGGGAAGATACCTGGTAATGAAATACCAGCAATTAGTGGGAAGTGTTTAGATTTCCTGCTTTCTGTTTTATCCCTTTGAAAGGCTGTTACCCTTTGGAAGATTTAATTTGTATGTGCATGTACCATATTGTGTTTCTTTGTGCATAAATACAGCATGTAGTGCTACTTTACTGAAAAAGGGAAATGAATGCCTGAATTTCATCATGCTTGGTTCAAAAGAATACTCATGTTTATACTGCAGATATTTAATTGTTAGTGACAACAGAAAATTGCTTTGTAATTGTTAAAATTTTACTAAAGTACTTTCTTTTTATCCCCTAAGGGAATTCCGAAATGATTTCCTAGAACTGCTCAGGAGGCGATTTGGTAAATATTTTACTGTTTGTTTGCTTGTTTGTTTTTAATGTCTTTTATTGGTTCAGTGCAAGAAGTTTTGGTTGGTTTGTTCTAGCTCCCACACTTATGTTTAATAATAATAATAATAATTTTACATTTCAGGAACAAAGAGAGTCCACAATAATATTGTGTACAATGAATATATCAGTCATCGAGAACACATCCACATGAATGCTACACAGTGGGAGACACTGACTGATTTTACGAAATGGCTGGGGAGAGAAGGTAAGTGTAGTTGCTCAGGGTTGGAAAATTTAAAATTACTGGGTGATTGCATTACTGATAATTGATCAATAAACATTTATGTTAGTTCTCCCATTTCCTTTTTCTTTCTTCCCCTTCCCTCCTGTATATATATTAGCAGATGTCCAAGCATATTTCTGTGCTAACCATTAGGAATTTGCCTATGAAAAATGTCAGAAGTCTGGGATAAATGGATCAGTCATGAACCTTTCCTTGTTTCATCTGCTGGTCTATATTTACTGGAGGTATTGCTAAATTCTAAATCAACTTCCAACAGTTGCCATTTAAAAATTAAAAACTATCCTAGAACATTTGTTATGACTACGGAACCCTTCCGTATCTAAAGTGACAAGAAGGGAGCAGTCGTTTTCATTTCTGGCTTAGTGAAAGGGTTAAAGCTTGACATCTGCAGTTTTGTGTTCAGTGGGAGGAAGTGAGATTAAATGGCACTGTGCTATGACAGAAAGTTTACTTTGGCTCCGATTGCCTGTGTCCTACAGGACAAGTTCATGAGTCATATACTGTTTCAAAAGTTACTCTAGCGACAGTTAGTAACAATAGCGTAGCGTAGTAATGTTTCCTTTAGTGTGATGCTCTTAGTGCATATCGTTAGCATTCTGTTTGATATATATGTTGATATATTAGATTTCTGTTTTCTTCCTTGTTAAAACGGTGGGAAGAAAACATTTTCTTCAATATGGAAAGTATTGTAAAACACTCCATCCACTTTATTAAGTACTCTGGCCAATTTCCAAATAGAACTGGCTGGCTGAAGGGCAGAAACATGTACTAAAGATAATTCAAAGTCAATTTTACCAGGTCAGTAAGGGATACATTGTCTCTGGTAAAGTATCTGCATTGTTATAGTGAACGTGGACTGTGAAAATGGTCTTGATATTTTCTTTGTCCCTTGCTTGCTTTTGTTAGTATTAATCTTACGTTATCTTGCATTAACTTTTTAGGTCTTTGCAAGGTTGATGAGACTCCGAAAGGCTGGTATATTCAGTATATTGATAGGGACCCAGAGACCATTCGCAGGCAACAAGAACAAGAGAGGAAGAAGAAACAGGACCTTGATGATGAAGAAAAAACTGCTAAATTCATCGAACAACAAGTTAGAAGAGGTTTGGAGGGGAAAGAACTGGTGAGGAAAATTGCACTGTATGTCAACCTTCAGCTCAAAACTCCTCTTGGTTAAGTTAATGGTGAATTCGACGCTGCTGGGACCCTTGCACTGGTATTTCCTTTGCAGTGAGTTAGAAGGTGATGAGTAGGCTTCATGCTTTAGGTTACGAGCTCATCACCAGTTCAGACTGAGAAACACTGGGCATGTTTGGCTGCATTGCTGTTCTTTTCTAAGGCACAAGGTATAGTTTTCTCCCAGATACTTCTGATAGCAGGCTGGACTGACTTGTTTCTGTTGAAATTGCATCGTGTTACATTTCCTTGACTAACCAACTTGCTGGTGGTTTTTACGGCTGATGAACATCAAGGTCCTCTATGGAATCATAGTTTCAATAAATAAATAAATAAATAAAAGCAGAGGTTACAGCTCCTTTTAGATTTGGTATAATTTTGAAATCTTCTAGAATTGTATCCTCTGGCCCTGGTGTCTAATCCTGGCCATTTCAGACTTCGATTTAGACTGTCTTCTTCCATACTTGAATCACCACATCAGTTCGCTTATGTTCTGAATTCTCTGCTATGCAGTTATCTTATATTATAACCTGCTGTGGAGGAAAACTTGGAGTTACTTTGTACCTGGCTTGCTTTAGTACTAAAAGAGTAACAATTACTGCCTTTCAAGTGATGAGTGATTTAAAAATCACTCTTGAATTTTGGATAGCGAGTAAACAATACAGTAACCAGCATGACATGTCTTCATTTATGGTATTTCACAACTTTTAGGGCTGCAAATACCAACTACCTTGTACAGTGAGGAGGCTGAGATAAATAACCAGGGGGAGCTGGCATAATCAAATCCGCATGGTGGAAAGTTTTATTTTTATAGTGCTGGTGTGGTATTTGGGATCTGTTTAGATGGTGTCATTCCATGACGTTGTTACCTGGGTCTGGAACCTCCTGTTTGATCTTTGGTATTGATAAGCACATTTAAATGCTGTTGTAAACAATTATCTTTTTCTTAATTTAAAACTAATTGAAATTTAAATGGTCTGAGCCTTTGGTGCTAAAAATTTGGAAAGATTCCAGAATTTCCTTCTTTGAGTTATCAGTCTGTCCAGAAGCCAGTTTAATCATGCTGGTTCAAATAGAGAAAACTGCTACAGTAAGGCCACTTTCCTTTCATGCTGGAATTTAGCAAGTTTAGACAGCATCTCTGTAGAGAGTGTTAATTAGAGAATTTTGCGCAGGAGCCTATAATGAGATGATGTTTTCAATTTATAATCTTCTATGAATCAAGCCAGGCTGAGTATTACGGTTACTTGTACTAATCTCGCAGTAGTCTGTAAAACTGAGCTAATCAATGATCACCAAAAATAATACCTTGGCTGAGTTTTCTGTTTGACTCTTGAAATGTGTTTTGTGTTTTTTTGGCAGGAAAAGCCAGTCTATACTGAACTGAACAGAGACAATGAAGAAGAAAAAGGTAACCAGATTTTGATACATGTAATTTGCTAGAACCTACTGAAGCTGATTTTTGTTATTAAAACAAGATGAGCACTGAGGCCTGCTCGGTGCTTCATAATGCGCTTTGAGATCAGTTAAAGAGCACTGGAATATGGAAATACAGAGTATTCTTTCTTATAAAGTTAAAATTAATTTATTTTAAAAGCTGAACCAAAACATAGATTGGTAAATATTTTCAAATTTATGATCTTTTCCATTTGCAGATTTTTAAAATTGTAACATCCTTCAATGCAGTTATTTTTAAAGATAGAAATAGAGTAACGTCTTTTTATTTTTTAGTTACATTTAATTTAAACAAAGGAGCAAGTACTTCAATAGCAGCATCTTCTAAAACAAGGTGAGAAAAGAATTTAAGGGCAACCCTTACTGTTGCAAAGCACTTATATGACAATGATATTTGCATGGGCAGGAAGTTGTATTTTGTCCTGAAATATTTGGAGTCTAATATCTCATCCTGTCATGTTATTCAGGAGGGGATACTAGGTGACTTCATGCTTCCTTTTGTATTTAAAATGAATGAATGTGAGTATATCTTAAATGTGTGCTGTGAGGAACCTTCTTGAATTCACTGTGGTTCATGGCAGATGCCCATTTAAGTAATAAGGAGTTATAGGTTCCTCTAAGAAGATACTGTTGTGTGAAAGGGTGGTTAAGGGATCCAGTCAAAGCATTTGAAGTGAATGCCATCTAGTCCCAGCTGCCTTCTATGAATGGGTGCTCATGATTTGCTAATTTTGGGTCCTAAAAGGTTTGATTGCCCTGTCTAATTGGAGGTAATACTGATCATCATTTAAGAAGCTGAATCTACCTGATGTAAATCTTTCTAAAGCTTATGAATTTAATTGTCGTCATATAACTGTGAGCAATGCAGGACAAAAGGGATCAGTGATGGAAACAATACTGACTTACAGCAATCTGTGAAACTGTTTGATGAGCAGTACATCTTTTCATGTGAGGCAATATTGTAATTAAATGTATTGCAGGTAAAATGAAAGCTTTCCTCTCATCACAAGCTCAGCTCTTAGATAAGATATCTGATGGGAGATATGCCAGGCAGAAAATGAGACAATAAAGTAGTTCTTTGCAATAATAGATACAGATTTCAGGCTTTGAGGAAAACTATTAGATTGTCCCTAAGCATTGAGTTGTGCTTAAGATGAGTCTGAAACTTAATGCAGACACTCACTTCAATAGTTTCAGTGAGGAATACTTAAGGTGCTTGCTAAAATTTGGCTGAATGTGAAATCATATATCAAGTAGTCTGATTTTTTTCATAGCATATGAGAGATACTTGTCTGTAAACTTTGTAGTGGTAGTGTAGAAGCAAAATTAGGATACCCACCTCATGGTAAAGTGACCGGACAGTGGTCTGTATGTCACTGGTGGTACATGCATCATTTCAGAGTCATATATGGAAACTACTTCCCTGTGTTGGCCTGAAGGTGTGTTCTGCAGCTGTTGGCTGTTACTGAGGATCAGCAGAGTTCAGCCTGATGCCTGGTACCCCAGTGCAGCGTGCAGCAGGACTTCTTGGCTTCCCACCTTCTGTGCTCACAGCACAAGCTACTTCCCTTGAATGTCCGTCTGTGTGGCTGACGCGAAGCTGGGAGACACCACTGCTGCTGCGGGCACAGCTTTTGATGCTGACTGCCCTTGAGCAAAGTGGGAGCACTGGGCTTACTTTTTTCCCTGAAGAACTTGCATCCTAAAATCCCTGCTTAACTCACTCAGTGGACAAGTAAGATTAGAATTACTTCTAATTAAGGAATGAGCAGGAGCTACTATCAAGGTCAGTGATTCCTGTCTGCGGTACTGCAAGTGTACCAGTGTACAGTCCTGTCCACACACTCTGTTGGACACAGTAAGGGTCTCCCCAGCCCTATAATCCCAAGGGATGGTCATTCAAAACCTGTTTGCTCTGATGGTTAGGACCTTGTCTGTGATTTCCCAGGTAAATGTAGTCATGGCCAGTTTATACCAATTGCTGTCATGTTGGTATGGGCGTTTAATGTAAATAGTTCTTTTTCTCCCTGGTGGTTGCTTTCTCAGACTGTATTTGTAAAGAACAATTTGAGCCTTTCAGCCTTCACTGTGCTGTACAAGCAGGCCTGCATGGTGCTGGCCTCATCTCCCCGTTCCCCTGATCTGCTGATTATCCCTTCCTTGTCCTTGTTCCTAATCTTAAACAGAGGAGCTGATCGAATTTGTGCTGCATGGTGCTGGCCTCATCTCCCCGTTCCCCTGATCTGCTGATTATCCCTTCCTTGTCCTTGTTCCAGTTTCAGCTAATCTTAAACAGAGGAGCTGATTGAATTTGTGCTTGCTGCAAATGAAACATCACTATGGCTTATACAAGGCACTAATGCTTGTCTGTCTTGGTGCTTGCTAGGATTGCATTTGACTCTTTCATGACTGGTCCACACTGGTAGCCATCATCTGTGATCATAGCCAGACCCCTTTCTACTTTTGTTGTTTTTAAACAGCTGCCAGTAGATAGGAGGTAACCAGAGTAAACTTTTCCAAAGTATGTGAGCTTGCAAAAATGTGCTGTTGAATTCTGTGTTTTTTAAAACATGGTTTTCAAGATACACCAATCCCTTCTGGTGTCCAGTTCTTTCTTGTGTCCTCCATGTTGATGACAAACCTGAACAGTGTTGGTGGTCTCTCACTCTTTGTCCCAGGGTCCTTAGTATGTTTAATAAGATTTGTTTTAGTATTGACACCCAGGAATCCCTTAGTAACCTCACAGCTAGATATTTTTGCCTTCCTAAATATAGGCCCTGCAGTTGTTATGTCTTAATTGTGTGTTACCCTTTATGAGATGTTATTTTAAGTACTTGCTATTTGATTTGTGATTTAATGTGCTATTTCTTCTAGAACTCTGCTATGGAGATTATCCAGACTTCCTCTGAAATGCAATTTTTCTCTCAATTTTGCTTCTACTGCCGTTTCTGTATCTTCATTTCCATTATATATTTTCCCTTTGATGATATATCCAAAATCTTCACCACAGGCAAAACATGCGATCTGTTGTAAGGCCATATTAATATTACCTTACTGTCCACCTCATAGCAGCCTTCTTTGTATTTCTGGATGAGAGAACACCTGAATTTTTTTACTGCATTCAAATGTCTTTTATAAAAATGGCTTAACTCAAGCTGGCTTTAGGCAATTCTCACTTTACTTAGATGTTCCCTGATCCCTGAAATGTAACTTTTTGTACTGATTGCTCTTTTCTTTCATAACTCATAGGCTGTTTGCCTGTTTCAAATATAATTGTGAAGATGGTGCTTATTTGCTGGGTCTGGAGCCCTTTTCTACTCTACAGATTCCCATGTATTTTCTCCCATTACTGGATAGTTTAAGTATCTCTGTCTAGAAGGAGTTCTAGACGTCTACCATGTTTGCAAGTTGCTCTGTCCAGGTGACTTCTCTAAAGTTATAAGTTTGTCCTTTTGAATTTGAAAACCTTACTTGCAGACCTGCTTTTGACTTCTCCATTGAACTCAAGTCCCTAATCAACTCTTTGCTTTTGCACTGGTGAACTGCTCATTAGGTTGTTTTCATTCTGCTGGACTGCTAGCAGCAAATGTCAGTGAACATGGAGTTTACACCTCAAGGAGATAAATTCTAGCTGCCAAATACTGTCCTAGAGAAGGAGGCCTGCAGGGTCTGGAAGGTGACGTGCACAACTGAAATTATATAGATCAGCAGACCTTTTTGCACAACCAGTTCTTCAAATGCATCTTGGTAGAGGAAACAATGTAAGGTCTGCTGTGAAAACATCATCTTACTCTTCCAGCAGTGTCCTTGGACCAAATGCACTGAAGATGGTGGAAGGGGCACTTAAAAGAAAAGACTCAGCTCATAGCTCTGGTCAGTCCAAAGAGAAAAAGAAGAAATCTGCGCTGGATGAGATTATGGAGGTAATGATCGTGCAGGATCTGTGTCTTTGTAACCCCATGCCTATGGCAATGTCCACTTTACCAGGGTGTCCCTTTGAAGTGACCTCAGACCTTCTGTTCATGTGGAATTCAGACTTTCATATCTTATCAGGCAAAATGATTTCACTTCCCCAATAAAACTGGTTTCTGCTGTTCATCTGTGCCTATTCCCCACATGACTGAGATGTTGGAAGTAAAGGAATACAGATTTTGGAAGAGAAGAAAGTATCTAGAAATATTTGACAAAACACCAAATACAAATCTCCATCATTTTATCATGGATTCCTGGATTTCATCAGATTGATTATTATGCAGCAAGCACACACTGACTTACCCTTATTTTGTTGATTTTTTTATTTTTTTTTTTTTTAATGTTCCACACTTGGTGTGGGCCTGGAGAATTGGTTCAGCTTTTCAAAGTCATAGGAAAGCTGCAGTGAAAGGAGGAAGTAAATGGTGATTATTTGTCGTTGTTCTGTAGCTTGAAGAGGAAAAGAAAAGAACATCTCGAAGAGACTACTGGTTGCAGCCTGTAAGTGTCTTAAAAATTATTATTATACCAAATACAACCAATTCTGCATCTCTGAAGTCGTTGTTGATTTGTGTACAAGATCCAAAAGCATATTCCAAACTAAATTCACTCTTATTTTCCACGCTGCCAAGTCTGAAATATTACAGTATCTGGGAGGAATTACTTTTGTGGTTGAGCATGATCTGCAGTCTGAAGCATCATTTGTCTGATGTCAGATGGGGTGGAATTCTCTAATTAAAGAGTTGGTACTGTGAGTCTCTACAGGTCATGTTTAAATAATGACATTACAGCCCTCTTCTTTCTACGTAGTAATTGACTTGCACAGAGATGTAGAAGTCAACATCAGCCTTTGAGCTGAGAGACCTCATCTCAGCTTCTACTTTTTGACTGGACTTCTAGATCAAGAAGTCCTGCCCTTGACCCATTGTGAGCTGACACCTTATATCCTGAATTCAAGTGTAACTGTATTTGTAAAACAAAAAAAGTCTTGAGAGATGCTACTTTGAGGCAATAATTCGAGGATAAAGACAAATTCCTGAAAGCCGAGTCTTTACTATCATTGCTTCCTGCGCTGTGCTGTACAGTCTGTGGTTGGAGTCAGAACGACCTGAACGTGCAATTAGTTTAGATTGAGTAGTTCTTTGTATATTTCGGCATTTTACTTTTTCTTTTCTCCTTTCAAATCTTTCAGGAAATCATTGTAAAAATTGTAACAAAAAAACTTGGAGAGAAGTATCACAAGAAGAAGGCAGTTGTAAAGGTAAAGTGTGCAAATGGAAGCATGTGGCTTTGGTTAGGCTTTTCTGGTATCGGATGACTTCTGAAGTTTTGTTTCATTGTGCAAGTTGTTCAGCCTTAGGTCAGCACTGATAGGGGCTGAAACATCACCTTAACTGTATTGGGACTTATTCTGGGCAGGGAGTGAATCTCTGACTTGTTTTAATGTCATTTATTCAGTGATCCTTTCTTAAGCACTGTTTTGTTCTTCGTAGCTTGTCCCTATTAACACATCCATCTTGGAGGATAGTCACTTTGCCAACGTGATATGACCAAGAGCAGTGCAATTGCATTTTAATCTCAGACAAGTCAGTTTTGCGCTGATATTTAAGCTGCAGGCTGCCTTTGAAGGAGATCTCATTTGCATACAAAATCTTCAGGCTGTAAGCCTTGCTCTGTTGTTTGGAAGTGCTTTCTTTTAGCCACTGCCAGTGAATGATGTTGTACTAGGTAGTCCAAGGCTTGACAGTCTCTGGCAAGAGCACCAAAGACGACACCCAGGTGTGTTTTGAATGATCGGCAAGAGTGTATAGAGCTCAAAATCATAGCTTTTTTGATAGACATCTGGGAGGGTTTATGAGTCCCAATGGCTGTCTTCCATCGAGCTCTGAATATGAGAAGTGGAACATGGTTTATGCTAGACACAAAGATGATCCATAACATTTTGCCTCATTAAGAAGTAGTAACCCAGTTGTCACTGTGTGGCTTCCAGCCAGCTGAGCCTCCTGTGGGGGAAAGAAGCCTCTAATTTACTTTCCATCTTTGAGAGAATAGCTAAGATAGCTGACGCAAAGATTGACAAAACCTTCAGACAAGGCTGACAAAATTAGTGGTCAATTAGACCAGTCATTGATGTTCAAGAGGAGCCCTTTTAATCTAGCCTTAACTTCAGAGTGGGGACAGTTAGCAGTTTGTGAAGACTGGATGCCTTTAGGACAGCTCAGAAGTCCTTGCTGCTTTTGCAGATGTAGAAGTGCAGACTCATGGTCCTGAGTTTTTTAATTTTGAAATGTAAATTTAGAGAAAATTTTTTTATTTTTCTCATTGGCCTCTGCCTTTCACAACAGGAAGTGATTGACAAATATACAGCAGTTGTGAAGATGATTGATTCTGGAGACAAACTAAAGCTTGATCAGACGCATCTAGAAACTGTAATACCAGCACCAGGTACAGCTATTTTGTTCATTTTTCAGCTTGTCACTGCAAAACTTATATTTCAATTCTTTTAAACTATAATTCATCCACTTGAAAGTACCATAACCTCTACTATGAGGACAGGCTGAGAGAGTTGGAGCTTTTCAGCCTGGAGAAGAGAAGGCTCTGGGGAGACCTTATTGTGGCCTTTCAGTACCTAAAGGGGGGCTATAAGAAAGATGGGGACAAGCTTTTTAGCAGGGGCTGTTGCAATAGGACAAGGGGTAATGGTTTTAAACTAAAAGAGGGCAGATTCAGACAAGATTTAAGGAAGAAATTTTTTACTATGAGGGTGGTGAAACACTGGCAGAGGTTGCCCAGAGAGGTGTAGATGCCCCGTCCCTGGAAACATTCAAGGCCAGGCTGGACGGGGCTTTGAGCAACTTGATCTGGCTGAAGATGTCCCTGCTCATTGCAGGAGGGTTGGACTAGATGATCCTTAAAGGTCCCTTCCAACCCAAACTATTTTATGATTTTATGAAGAGCCATCTTGCTCTTTGGACAGTATTTCATAAGCTACTCTGATCAGTTACCAAATATCCTCTGGTTACTTTCTAGGAAATTATCACATTGCTTCTGCTTTGAGTCTTCACAGTCCCTTCTCATAAGAATTAGATTCTTTTCTGAGAAGACAGAATGGCTTTAGGAAATCAGTTCATTTGATGAGATGAAAGCATCTCTTTTCAGCTGCCAGGAAACATCTCAGGGAGCCCTACAGAGCCCTCGGTCGTATTTATCCTGTATCTTCCCCCCAAAGTCATGGCTCAAATAGCTGTAAGTGCCTGGCAAAGCTTACCTCATCTCCTGTTTGGTTCACTGACATTTCTTTGGCTGGTACACACTGGTGTTTGTGTATAGCGTCTGACCAGTATTTCAGGGAACGGTCAGGGTAGCAGTAAGCAGAACAATGTCAGCGTACGGGGAAACAGGATGTAGGATTTGGGGATTCACAGATTCTTCAGCAGACCTGCCGCGTTCTGCATTTCTGCAGCTGATGAAGAGCTGGTTGATGGTGTCAGTGAGCGCTCTTCAGCATAATGGCACTTGTAGGGGAGCTCTGCCTCCCCTTACACTAGGATTGATGCCTTGAGGGGACTGCCTGTGTGAGACAGAAGGCAAAAAGGAGATACCCTGGGCCATTAGCACAGGGAATGGGATGCGGGAGAAACAGCTGTGGCTTCTTTCCCTGATGTAGTTTCAGTGGCTTCTCCCCATGGTGTCAGCGTAGCCTGGAGCAGTAAACTTCATTGTGCTTTGGAAATGGGCAGGCTGTAAGGCAAAGCTGGGTGCTGCTTGCTGGAGGTACTGGGAGAAACCTTCACTTCCTCAGCTGTCTGTGGGGTTGAACACAACTCCATCAAAAGAAGTTGGGAGCCCCATTCTGTAACTGCTTTCCTATTTCTCATTTCAGGCAAGAAAGTGATGGTATTAAATGGTGGTTACAGGGGAAATGAAGGCATCTTAGAATCTATCAATGAAAAGAGATTTTCAGCGACAATAATCATTGACTCTGTAAGTATCAAACACTGCAAGATCTTGTTTGCGTAGAGCGCTTTTCATCTATACATTGGAGAGCTTTCACAAAGAAAGATGGTATCATTAATCCTGTCTTACGGGTGGGATTTATGGTGTGCAAAATGCTGTGGTCACCCCCCGCCTACTCCCAACCAGTAGGAAAACAGCCACATATTCCCTGTTGCAGGCTAATGCTCTGCTGTTTGCCTTTAAAAAGATGCCAGGATGCTGCATTTAGCAAGTTCTGAACTTGAAAGAGACTTGCAAAATATTTTGTATGTTTATTTTGAGCATGGCTGCTGTTGTACTATTTTGTGGTACAAAAAAATGTTAAATATGCAAGGAGGTGAATTTTCTCTTGCCTTTTCCAGACTGAACATGCGGCTTTGTGTGCTTATTTGTTGTCTTGTTCATGGTTAACAATTATGGTTGGTTTTTTTGGTTTTGGGTTTGTTTTTTTTTTTACATATCACCTTTCTCTGGGCTAAAATTAGGCCATATCATCATGCCTGTGACTACTTCTTTGTTCTCCTTTGCAAAACCAATATTTAAACTCATTGATACAGCAGAGAAGTTATTGGCTGAAAGTCAAATTTCTTAAATACAGCTTGCAGGAGAGAGACCCTCTTACGATCCCAATCAAAGAAGGGGTGCAGAAACTCAGGCCTTATTGAATTCTGGAGAATTTGCTTGAGAAGAGACTGTGCAGATGTCTTAACCACAGAAGGAGCTTTGGTTGGAGCTAAGGATCATGATACTGTTGGTCTTGGAAATTAAGGGTAGCTTTTCTGTAGTTCTGATGCTTGTAGGTGTTAAGATTTCCCCTCCCTGCATGATGTTAATTTATATGTCTATAAATTAAAAATGGGTAAAACTACTCCTGGAAGCTGGTGAAGTCTGTGAGAATTTTCTTCTTGATTGTAGTATGACCAGAATTTTTATTTGTAAGAAGTTAGTATTCAAAATCAGATCTTTTGTTACTTACAAGTTCACAGTGAATTAATTCAAAAGAGCTGCTTATGTTTGCCCCAAAATTGCAAGGACTTTACCTAACAGAAAAAATGTCCTGAAAATGAAAAGATTTCTGGGACAGCGTTGAGGCCCTGTCATATCCTCACATCAGGTTGAAAATAATGAAACGGAAGACATTGTGTCATGAGCAAATCCCAAACCTCCAGTTTTTTGGTTGCATTCTGCTATGCATCCCCTGTTACAACCCCCAGTGTGCAGTTATATATGGCTTTTGGACACAGCACTGAAACAGAAAAGTAGTCGTTGTGCTTTTACTGTGTGCAGCGCTGAGTAAAAATGCTAATGCCTGTGATTTCCAGTGCTATTCACTTTGGTTATGCTTCTTGAAAAATGTCTAAATGTGGTGAGATTTCGTACAGCCCCTTTAACTGTCTCACTTTAAGCTCCCTATTGGGAATTCAACCAACAAGTAAGTTTATATTTTGATCTTATTTCTTCTACAATGTTATTCTCCAGGGACCTTTAAAAGGACGCCGAGTTGAAGATATCCAGTACGAAGACATTTCCAAACTCGCCTGAGGTGCTAACCGTGGATCAAAGAAGATTTTGGTTTCCAAAAACATCTTTCTGTCATCTTGCAGGCAGACACAGGACTCTACCATGTCAGGGTTTTAACTGTGTATGTGTATGTATTTATAATGTATATAGAAATTAACCATGAGCAAACTGGATTTATTTAAAGATCACTGTGGATTTGTTACCTAAAATGTTTGTGGAAATCTTATCGGTGGAAATATTTCATCTGATTCTATATCAAAGTTGTGTTATAATATTTGGTTCAATTTCCTTTTCTAAAATATAGCAGATAGCTGCAAGCTGGAGTATTTTATTTACTGAAGTATGTTAGCAGTTCCATAAGAGAGAGAATTACATACAAATAGCTGCTTCAGGCAGGCAGTGTGTGTCGGAGCCAGTGGAGTTTAAACAACACACTTCTGAACCTGCAGCCAAAATCGAGTTCTGGCTGCAGGAACAACGAAAGAGATTAAGAGAATAGCAGGAAGGTAACAGTGCTGTGAGGGATTATTTTCCTGGATGTTGTAAGGATGGTCTGGTTTATTAAGTGCTGTCACCAACTTATTTTCGTTAACACATCGGCGATAGTAGAATGCAAGTCATCACTCCTCCATCGTGTTTGTCAGGGTTCCTTGTAATACTAATATGCAATTTACCTTCAAATGGACTCCAAGATGACTGTGACTTGCGGGGTTTCTAGGATGCCAGCCAAAGTGTGTGCAGATAGGAATTGGTGATTGCTGTTTTGGTTTTCCAGAGCCTTTTCCTTTGTTCATGCTTCTATTGTTGCTCTGATACATGAGTAATATTACTCATGCTAAGTGCTGTAACATGACCTTTTTATTTTTTTAAAAATGTCACGTTTTTGTACAATGTTTAATTTCTAAGGCAGTTCAGGAATAAACATAAACCTTTCTTAGGCCAGTGTATTTCTTACCAGCCTTTTAAACGCATTAGGCGTCTGTTGGTTTATATCTACCAAAGAGCACAGTAAAGTGTCCAGCCAGTGCGCTGCCTGACTTGTGTAAAAGAAATATGGGAGTCGTCCCAGGCAAAATACAACCGTAGCCAGATGGCCCAGTCTGCCCCTGCCTACGGTGTGTGTCCCTGGAACCTGATGGAAAGAAAACCAGTAGCCCCCATACCCTTCAGAGGGGATCTCAGCTGAGGGTTGAAGAGGGCAGGACGCTGCCATGATGTGTGCAGCAGTTACGTTGCAGTTTAAGAGTTCATGGTTGCTGGAAGCAAAAGTCACTTCCTTGTCCCTTTCCTTGCCTCAGAGGTTCACTGTCTTGTTGATTTGTGGTTTCCAGGGGACCCCTGCAGGAAAATGGAAAGACTGCAGAGGTTTAGGGAAACAGCTGCTGTCTGAAGTCGTCCGAAATAACCTCACACAGGACATCAAGTGGCTTTCCAGGGATCCCGGGCGTAAATGCCCGGCAGAGTCAAGCAGTAGCGCAGTATCTGAAGAGTGGAGAATTATGAGGAAGGGCACTGGAGACAGATGAGACACTTGTCTGTAAATTCAGGCTCTTTGTGCAACCTGGGTTGTGTAAACAGCTCTGCTGTTTCTCAAAGAACAGGTACTGAGTGAGAGAGGTATGTAGGAGAGTAATGAGGGTAAGTGAAAGAACAGAACAGCTTCTGTATCACTGAAAATAATTACACTTAACATTCTGGAGCCTGAAAAATCAGAGTGAATATAGTAGACACGTTAAGTTACAAATTGTGTGGAGAATACCAGAGAATGATTATTCACTGCTTGTATTCCATACAAGCTAGGAAACAGACAGTGGAATTACTGATTTGGGGATTTAAAAAGATGCTGGACAGGTTTTTCCTCCACCCGCTTTTAGTACTGACAGATTTCTATATAGTCTGGATGTTTCCTGCTTTCCCAGATCTGTATCTGTGTGTGAACTCCACTGTGATGTTGAAATTTTCATAAAAATAGGCTGGAGGTTGTCTCAGAATCATGTAATTAACTTTCCTGCAATATGGCAGCATCAGTTATTTCAAGGATGTTCCTCACCACTGGTTAACCCATCCTTAAAAACTGGAGACTTCTCATGGTATGTGTTGCAGAGCCCATATTCCTTTTGTGTTAAATTTCCTTTACATCCAATGCACATCCTCCTTTTTGCCCAGTCCAGCAGTGATGAACTTACATTTTTCCAGCAGTCTGAAAGAACAAAGTTGTAAGTATTAAATCTGGGTGTGTGTGTTACCCACACTGCAGGAGCTGTTATAAGTCTACTGTGAAATGCATATTACAAAATAGTTAAAATTTTTGATGGGGTTTACTATCCAATAAATCAGACATGGCAAGAGCAAGATACCTACTACAACCCAGCATGTCACTTTATTACAGATTTCAGTTTTTAACAGAAAAGGGAGTTACATTGCTTTGAAACACCGATCATTTATAAAGCAAATGGTGGTGAAGTCACCTTCAGTTGATCTGGCTTGATAGGCTGACAGCTAATGTTCAGAAGAGTTGTGTGGGCATGAAGGAGCAGATGATAAGAATTTTTTTTGTAGTAAACTGGTTTCCTGTTGGAGCATTCAGGGTTTCTTCAGAAAGCTATACAGGTGGGGGACGAGGTAATCTTTGTAGTGGCCGTCTATGAAACCTTTCCCGCTGTTGTGCACAAACCAGCACTGCACATCAGTCCCAAGGACGCGGTCCGTCCTGTAGTCCTTCTGCAATCCCCTGTGAGGAAGAGGCCACCCAAAATGAAGGTCACGACATGACAAGTACAGAAGAAAACATCGATAATCCTGCTCATTCATGGCGCTGCTCTGCCAAAGTGGTGAGGTGTGTGTCTTCTACCAGCAGAAAGTGGAAACAACCACAAAATGCAATGAATTTTACAGTTCTATGACCTTGTGGGCCTTTTTGTGGGGAGCCCAGGCACTTTTACACACCCTGTCCGAGGTCAGGTGCTGGGCAGCTGTTCATGAACAAATATGTGAGAACCCAACTTGTCCCAATTGTTTTGCCAACTGCTAAAACCAGATGATTAGCAGAGGGAAAACGGATTTTTTTCCCCAAGGTCCTTGAGAGTTAATAAGCCTGCAGTCATTGACATCATTACAAAGAAGTCAGATTTAGAAAGCAAGCAACAAAGCACATTATTCCTACCTGGTAACAGTGAGTTTGTTGCCTTTCACTTCCATGGTGGCTTGTGGTTTCTCTGGAGCTTGCCCCGGCCTTTGGTGGTGGATATACACTTCTGGTTCAGACGCAAACTGACCTGATCAAAGAGAGGTTTAAAGCTCTTTGCCTGTCCTAACCTTCGAGGCTCTCATGTAAGCTGCCGCTGGGTGCTTTTGGAAAATCAAGCTAGCTGCAGGAGGCAGACCACTCCTGCATGGATCACAGGGCACTGTGTCTCCAGCGCTGTCAGATCACCCACACTGGGAGAGTAAAAAGCTCTGCTCTTGAGCCAGCAAACTTCTAAGAAAGCAGACTGGAGCTCCGAAGAGTATTTGGGAAAACAACCTCTGCTGCTCAGGATTGCACATCATAAAAGGAGGCTTGGGTGGGTCCAGGGCTCAGAGGGCTGATTTTGCCTATGAGCTGAGCCCTTGCTTTTGTTTTACACCATTGCCAGAAAAGGGCTGTCATCCTGGGACAGCTGAATTACAAACTTTTGCACAAAAATCCCACAGGAAGGTTTGAGGGGGTTTGTTGCAGTCTTTATTTTCAACCTGCAGCAGATTAGCCAGGCCAGGAAAGACCTGTCACAGTGTCACCAAATCTAGTCAGGCCTGTTTTGAAAACGCCCTCCTCAACTGGGATGAGGAATAATCTCCTGGTCCCTGGTGTTCTACAATGTCCTTGGGGCTTCCAGGACATTGCAGGAATCTTCCCCCATTTTCTATTTGAATAATTTTCACACCTTCCCCATCAGGACACAGACACCAATGAATTCAGTCAAAGATCTAGCAAAAACCCCTTCCTAGTGCCCCACCATTCCCACCGACCGACCCACAGCCCTTACCTATCAGCCCGTGGGCTGCAGGAGAGAACTGGTTTTCAGGGGGAATGTAGATTCCCAGGAAGTCAACATTAACTGGGTGATTCTTCCACACACGGTGCAGCAAAACCATGAAGGACATCTCCTCACCCACGGTGATAGTAACATTGCTTTCTTTCTTCACAGATAGGAGAAGCCTAGCAGAGGTGAACCAAAGGAAGGGCTCAGTTCAACTGCCCACACATAAGTTCTCAGGCCCCGCGAGATGCTCTCAGGCATCCAGAACAACTGTATGGGGCTGGCAGATATGACAGAGGATCCATCAGAAACCCACAGCCTTGGGAGTGGTACCCAGAGGTCTGGCAGGACAGTGCCTAACAGGACAGACACTGCATGCCCATGTTCAGGCAACCAAATCTTGCCCTACAAATTCAAGCTCTTGCTACAATGAAGGGAGATTTTGGAAATAATCCCTTTGACTAAACAGTCAAGTCTAGCACTGTAGGGTGTCCAACAGGGCTGCTAGCTCTTAATCTGCAGGTGAAGGTCTCCTGGATGTCATGAGTCATATCTCCCACCATGTGAGGAACCCTGAAGGTATCTCAAATAACATCAGGTACTTGTATTTAGGTGACTGATTCCTGATCTTAGCTAATGAAGTCAGCAGTAGAGAGAGGAATTCAGCTCTTCCTACTTGTGTCTGGTCAACTGAATTGCTCTTTTGGCCTCACTGCCTAATTTCATTAAGTATAACGAGAGCTAAGATCCATGTGCCCATATGTAGGCACCCTGTGACCTAGATCCCACCCACAGCTGGGTCAGTCCAATGCTGTGTTGCAAATGGCTTCCATAGGGCAGACAACGAATGCTCAGCAACTCACTGTTTCCGAATGATGTGCCCCGTGTCAGACCAGGTCAGCATGATGCTGTAAGATCCGTCCTTCAGCGTTATCGTTTCTGTGGTGATCTCCACTTTCAGGCCTTTGTTTTTGAAATAAAAACCGATTTTGCCAAAGTATGTGTTGAGCTTCTTATTCTCTGTTTTCTTGGCCCCAATGAGCTGCCCGTTGACCACAACTCCTGTGAGGAGCAGAGAAGCAGATGTTGCCTAAATCTCAGAGCATCACATACAGACTCGGAGTTCTGATCTCAGCAGGGAGAACCATGGGGTCAGCAGAAACACGGACCCCTCTGACCCCCTGTTTTTCTCATCTTGCCAGCTAAGAGAAGAGAATAATTTTTTCAATCACCTCCTGCTGCTATTGTTTGCCCCTTAGCATATTAATCTGGTGGGAATTAGATGTTAGGTCTTGCTGGTAGTATGGGCTGGTTCGTAAGCCACTCTGTCCCTTGCTGACTGTGAAAAGCATGGGGCGGATGGGCGGTGGAGGAATGGTACCACATTTCCAGCCCAGCTTAACCTGCCTCCAAATGCTCATCGCTTTTCACATATATTCCAGAAGTTTAAAAAGTGCTGATGGGTAAAGCCCTCTGAGAAGAAGAGGCTGATTCCCTTTGATTCCTTTGGGAGTACAGTTACACATTTTTTCTGCCTGCCACCAGGGATGCCTCTAGTTTTATTTCTCTTTTTATCTCTCTTCCACTTTCTTCTTTAGTAATACAAATGAGAGAGGAGAATCCTACCTACCATGGAGATCTCTTCACCTATGTTGGCTCCTTTCCCTGTGTTTGGCCATCCTCACAGTGAAAAAGTTTTTCCTAATAGCTCACTCCTACTCTGAATTTCACCTGTTGCAACTTGGTTTTTTTGCCTCTTGTCCTTTAGCTATACTTCATGGCAACGTGTCAGGCTCCATCTTTACCTTCTGACTGAGTGATTGTAGACAGCAACAAGATTCACCTTGGGTCTTCTTTTCGTAAAATTGACCAAGCCCAGCTGTCTAGCCTCTCCCTCTGTGTCCTGTTCTCCAGCCCCATAATCATCTTGGTGGCCACCACTGAATTTGCTCCAGTTAGTCAACATCTTTCTCGTACTGGCAAGCCTCAAACTGAATACAATACTCCAGATGTGGAGGGAAATAACCTCTTCCCTCAACCTGCTGGCCACACTCCTGTTAACACACAGTCCTCCTTGTAGGCATTTCCCCTCCTCCCTCTGAACACATTTCAGACTTGAGAGAAGTATGCTGTGAAGTAAACCATGCTTTATTCCCTTACCAGTACCAGGATCAGAAATCAAGTTTAGGATCTTTCCAGGCTCGGAGTTGATATTGAAGCAGATGTTCCTTTGGCTCTTGGGCAAGTGTATGATGAAATGTGGGTCATTGTCAACTGGAACATAGAAAAGAAACAAGTGTGAAAAGCAGGCCAGTACTTTCCCTAGAGGTAAGGAAGCAAAGACTGAGACACTTTCCTCAAAGGATTTTGAAGCACTTTTTGGGACTCCTCAGAGTAGGATCAGGGCCCTTTCCACCTCTGCAGTATCAAAGGAAGTTCTTAGATGCTCCTTACAAAATCCCCTCAGACACTTTCTCTTCATATACTTCCCCTGTTTAAGGAAAGCACATGGCCTTACTGGCTTGAGGAGCACCCCCAAGTGCAGTGAGCTACTGGTTTAACTGGTCAGCTCCACACTAGGGTGCCATAGACTCAACCTGGAGTTCTAGAAGCTGAGCTTTATTTCTGCATGATGCAAGCCAATCTCCAGGTGAGACCAAGGACTCATCTGGACACCAGTCAGTCAGGGACACATCTTTGAGGCCTAAGGAGAGGACCTAAGGCACGGAAAGCAGGACTTGGGTGACACCTCTGTTCAAAACTGATACCCAACCTGCTCCATGACCAGCTGTTGCCTATTTCTAGAAGTGACACACTCCTGGGACATCACTCTCTCAAACTAAGAAGCTCTCAGACATGTTACAAGTCCATACCACCATACTGATGTTGGGTAAAGACACAACCTGCCTACCAGCTCCCCTGAGAAATACAATCCAGGACTTGTTCTCACAGGATGTTTAACACTCTGGTGGGATTGGGCCCCTCTGAAAGTCACATGTCTTTAAAATTTGCCTCAAATGAGACAAAGACTTGCACCTATCACTGAAGGCAGCTGCCTCCAGCCTCGTCTTGAAGTGAGGAGCACTGACCAGCTCTTGCTGGTTTGGTGGTGGTTGGCATCTCCCTGGCAACATTCAGGACATGCCCATACTCAGTGTTGCCTATGGGGATAACCAGGCCAGCTTCCATTTATTCAACGGTGTTCCTCAACTTTTGCAAGTATTCAACTCTTCCTGTATACTAGACAAATCCTAGACCTTTGACGAGCAATGTTTTTGCAGGAAACGGTGGGGTAGGTACCCTTCAAGGGGTGAGGGAGCTTTTGAATGTCTTGAATGTTTTGAATATATTGAGTCTGTTGAATACAGCCCTCAATCATTTTTCCTTATTCTCACCAACTGCTTCACCTTCCTCAAGTTGATGCCAAAGCCTGTTCTGATCAACATTTCCAGCGCAAAATAGGTTGGAACAGGTAACTTTGCCTTGCTTACTTTTTCCAAGCAGTTTCTTGACTATCCGAAGTCTTAGATTAACCGTTGAGCTATGCTGAGAAGGAGTTTGATAGCTGCTTGTTTGATAGCTACGTAAATACACACATCCGCACACAGGCACACTCCTGGAGTTATTGTAGTTATACCACTTTTATAGGCAATAGTTCTCACAGCTGGTTTGTTTAAGTAGGCACTAAACTGGGGCAAAGGCCCAAGCATTAACAGGATCCATCAGTCATCAGTGCATTCAGAGATTTTTATCTACCACAGAGCATTCGTCTCTCATTTACAATGGCAGTAAATTTACATTGGCTTTGCTACTGCAGAGAAGCTGAATGTAAGCTCAGTAAGCAGCCTCAGGGAAGCACGCAGCAGAAAATGGGATCACTGGGATCCTATTTGGATCTAAACTGGTCTCATGCTTGTAACTTAGAGCATATTTTTACAGGTGCATCTATTCAAAGTCAAAATGACTCAGTATTTTATAAAGAAAAGCTTGATCCATGGGTACGAGATGGATTTGCAAAAATTGGACTCAGTTGGCTGTGATTTGGGATGCACATGATTGTGCCCTGCTCAGACCTTCAGCAGAGGCTGTGTCGAGGACCTTTCACACTGATGTCCTCTGCAACAACAGCAGAGTAGCTTCATCAGCTAGTCACAGCAGTTGATTTATTCTCTTGTGGACTAGCCCCTAAACGAAGATACAGCTTTTACAACAATTCAGAAAACTCAACAAGAAAAATAAAGACAACTAATAGACAACTCCATGATTATTGGCCTTAGCGTCTTGTCACAGAAGCTTAAATTCCCAAAGTGCCCAATAACTTTGGTTATATCACCTTTATTCGTTTATTAGGTGATGAGCGTTGCTGTCTGTTGTTTCTTTGCAGAGTAATACTGTAGCTTTTACCTCTGTTTATGCTCAGAGAGGACACAGGAGGACTCCTTTGCTCAGGCATGTAGCTGACTGGTACGGCTGTGACATTGGCCCAGGCTGGGATACCTTTGTTATTATTAGGTGCATTTGGAGTTAATCCTAGGGTACCTGTTAAATGACAGTCATAATTAGGTTTCTGTTAGTGCTGATATATTTAATAGTGTAATTTTTGCAGTTGAGCTAACCGTAAGCTATTGGTGAAAAATGGAACCTGACTTTTTAACTCTCATTCATGTCAACAAGCCACACTTCAGCAAAGCCCCCAACGCAAGGGCTTAAGTGTTTTGCCAAATAAAAAGCTGCATTTAAAAATTTAGCATGTGGTAAAAGCTTTGCTAACTTGAGTCCTGAGTTTGAGGTGCCTAAGAAAGGGTACGACTCTTTCTGCATGCCCTAGATTGACCCACATGAATAAGTGTTGCAAATAAGTGCAAGCATTTAATGTAACATCTCTTAACATGTCCTGTTCTGCCAAAGGTCTCGCTGCCTTTGCCATGACGGAGGCAAGAGAAAGTAACATGGGTCCTCTCTCTCCCACTTAGTTCATAAAGCAACATGATCTTAAATGATCCATGAAACTTGGTTTATTTTAATATGTTGGGCTGAAAACAACAAGAGCTGAAGCAGGGGACTTATTCTATCTGCTGGCCTTGCTCTGAAGAGGAGTTAGGGGAAAAAGGAGCTGGGGGATGACAGCAGGATAGAAGATTGCACAGCTAGATCTTCTAAAGCTTTGTCAGCATCTTCTTTCTTGAATCTCTAACCTAAAACATAGGCTCTTTTTACTCAGGCAGTGTTACTTCTATTAGCACAGTTATATGTGAAGTCAGTGCAGCTAATACAGGAACTAGAAACTGGACAGAGACTTCTGAGTTTCCAGGTCATATTAATTTCACAGACTATTATGCGTGAATAAGCTCTCCCACGCACAGTCCAGTTTTGCAATAAGTCTATCATGATAAAAGAATAATTAGACAATCCTTTGAAAAGTGAATGATTTCAGTGGAAGAGACAGTCTCTGGTCTATGAAGATGGACAGTGCAGTTCTGATGGGAGTTGTATAAGGACAGACAGAAAAATCTGTTTCAGGTTACCCTTTCCAATCTTTGTATATGCAAACTTTTTGGTGCAGCCCATATATTGCACAATCCTAAGCACAGATTTACTTTGATATTATTTTTACAAGCTCTGTCCTCTGCTAAGATTCAAGATTCGTGTCCCACTGTCCCTGAAATCCACAGATGCCTTGACCCTGATTCCAGTGCTGTTAAGTTTTGACTATTCCACCAAACACAAAGACTCAAGAACCTGTATTAAAATCACTCAAATCCTTTGCACCATCTAAATCAAGATAATTATGGTCTGAGTTAGTCAGCTGGTGCCATGTGTAATGAATTCATTATACATGAATGCAACACATGCTATTTCTGTGCTGAACTGTTTGGGGGTTGTGAGTTGTAGTATGCAGTATAAATAACAACTATGTAATTTCTCTTTGGGTCTCAGCTGCAGACTTTAACATTGAAAAGAAGAATAAATGAACCTAAACATAACAACTGACAGACATAAGAACCCCATTTCATTCAGCCAGCTTCAGGACATTTTTATAGTTATCCAGGAGCATGAGAACTGAGCATGCAGGACATGTGCTTGGCGTTTTAGCAAAGTCACAATCACTTCCAGTGTGAAATGCCAGATGGATGATGTCTGTTGGAGTAATGCAAGTGGTTTCTTTCCTTCACAACCAATTGTAAACTCTCCCATTTATTAATAAGTTTTAAATCACCAGACTCACTTGTTCAAGGAGTTGATCTTTTACTTTCAGTGCTTCCATTGCATTGTACTGGCAGCGTTTTCCTGACAGCAACAGTTGTGGTTTTTCAAATCGCTGACTGGTGAGGGTTCAAAATAACTGCTGTTAAGTTTCACTGGAAATACATGGCTGTGCAGGGATGACTTGGGACATGCTAGACACCCATGGATGTTGACAGCTACTGCTTTGAGACTGACTGTACCATATAATGCCAGAACAAGCCAACCCTGCCCCATTTGGCTGGACGTAAGGTTGCTATAACAAGGACCTTGGAACATGTATTGAAGTAATGGATTTAGATCTGGAAGTTTAATTAATGAAGGACTCTGTTATTAGGACAACTCAGACTCCACGTGGGCTTGTGGTTGATGGATAATGATCTTAGCAAGCTTCCATGACTTAAAAGTGATGAGAAAATATGGTTTAGTCAATTCTACAGCTTCAGTGCAGAGAACTAGACTTATCTGTCCCAGTAAGAAGATGTTCCATCTGTGACATTGTAGGCTTATTGGAAACCTTGTCCTTGCAATGTTGGCACATTCAGACCTCACTGAAGCCAATGGCTCCAAAAAGTGCTTGCATAACAGGATGCTCTCAAACTGGCTGAAGATTTGGTCAGCTTTCACTGAAAATATAGGCTACCCTATAAGCACAACACCTGGAGTGAACAATGGACACAATTGTTCTTCCAGCACATGAAGAACAAAGCCAAAATGAGAGGTAGAATAACGGACAGACTGAGACACTGACCTGGGCAGCAACCCCTTCTGGGGTCTTTGGGCTGGTCTGCCAGCATTATCTCATCCTTGTCGGCATTCTCTATCAGCATGGCTGTAAAGGGGGTAACAATATGATGGTCAAGAGACATCTGTAGGATGGATTTGGTGATGTTCCTCTTCAAAGCTGCAGTGGGGGCTGTGTTTCTGGGTAGAAAATGAAACAGAAGGCATGGTTAGTGGCTCTACAGGGCAGCTGCCATGACAGTTCCTCCACGGAGTGTTCATGGAGCCAAACTGGTAGGTGTTGCAGGATGGAAAGGCTTAGGGCCTGTATGAATGCACTCTCTATAAGAAGACTATTTTTGGCTTCTGTAGGCTTTGTCCTGGACTCAAAGAAGCACAGTCCATCTCCTGGTTTC
>NW_009628391.1:0-19894 GCF_000690535.1 Cariama cristata | reverse complement strand
ATACCTCTTTCTGCTTCAGAGGAGATTCATCCTGAACTGCTCCATAGCTTTTAGTCAGGCTCCGTAAGGCAAATCTCCCATTCATTTCACTCACTCAGCCCCACAGCCAGATCTGTTTGGCCCTTATTCCTCTATTTAAGTGCTCCCAAACTCTATTCTCTGATATCTGTGAGTGCTAAAAATAAGAGGAATGTGGCTGAAGATATCACCTACCTTTATTTTGATTTGCGTACTTTACCCATTTGAAACCCTGAGGGCAGCCTCATGGCTGTGGTCTCAGAGAGAACCACATTGCTCTCAAGCTTCTCTTCCCTCCCACCACAAACCACATTTCTCCTCACCTCTCTGCCAGCATCTGGTTGACAGTCAGATAGGCCCACAGCTTCTTAGTGAATTCAGGATCTGCGTATTTGTCTTTCTTCATGAAGCCATCCAGTTCTTCAACATCTCGCAGGGTTTCCATGACGAGCTCTGCATTTGCCTATGCAGTCAATGAGAGATAAAGATAATGGAGGGTGAGCCAGGAAAATGGGGTGACTTTGAGTTCCCCTCTTAGCATAGCTGTCATTAAGGACCCAGTCTGGCTCTGCCTACCGTCACTTCTAGATCAGAAGGTCACAGCACTATTGACCTGACTGCCAAGGGGAGGGGAGCTGTAGCAAGAGGGTCTTCTGCTAAAGACACTTTTGTGACAGTGGATTAAAACAGGTAAAGAACCTGTCAGCAGTAGCCAAAGACAGTGCTGCCATGTGCCAGAAAAAGAGACTCTTAACAGAGCTCTGCTATCCTCCCCCTGGCCTTTTTCACATCCAATTTCTACTGAGGAACAGGAACCAAATTCTACTTTCTCCCACAGACCTTTGGACTGCACTGTGTTTTGGCAGGAAAGAATATTGAACATGTTTGATTTTTTCCGGCAACTAACAAATGGCAACTCCTAAGCCCTGCAGGAGTGCAGCTATTTCAGTTCCTCCTGAGAACGAAGGATCTGGAGGTAGTATTCCCACCCCATCCCACTCCACCTGGAAGAGCAGCCCTGAAAACATCGGGAAAGTCTCGTCACATATGTCACAAGGAAGAGCATAAAAGAGCCGTTCTAGGACTTGACACACTGTATATCCACCAGCTTGAATTCCCCAGCAGTGGGAGGTTCAGCCATGAAATGAGCTACCTTAGGGGATCTCCCCTGCACCTTTGCAAACCATGAAGGAGGACTCCACAGTCTTAGTCTGGTTTGCAATTGACCTTTGCATGGTACATTTATTAGAAGCAAGTTCCTCTGGCAGGCTCCAGGACACAGGTAGTCACTATTTGTGGCTGTACTTGAAGCTGTTGTGAAAAATTGTTGGACAACCCCCCCATGAGTTTCCTCACTCTCCCACACAGAACCCAAGCGGACAAAACACCCTGTTGGCAATAACCTCCAGAACGGAGACTGTACACACAAGTGAAAGAACCAGCCCAAAGCCCAGGAGTAGGTATCCGAGGGACATCTTCACTCACTGCTGTAGCTGTGACGATGCTTTCCAAGTGCTGCAGGTTTTCCGTGTCGACTTTCCCAGCCACTACTATCTCCGAGCCACCAAAGTAGTTGTGGAAGCTGCTCTGGGTGACGTCTGACACTGACTCCTGGGGGTAGTTGAACTGAATCTTCCTCAAGAGCGGCGTGGAGACCTGGTTGTAGAAATTCTGAGATGGAAGGATACAGAGAAATGAGTCTGTTGTACCTGAAGCAACCTTCCCACATGAGCCACTCTTACTGAAATGACAGCAGGTGACAAAGCCTGGAGCCCTAATGGGCAAGTGGGACTTCCCTTGTCCCTGGGAATGCAGACTTCTTTATAGTTAGACCTTAGCACACTTGTAAGGGGGTACAGCAAGAAGATCTAGTCCAAGTCTTGTGGAAGTCAAAGGATGGTCAGAAGCCCATGGGCTGTGTTCTTCTTAGGCCTAAGAGGCTTGAGCACAGGTATATATGGGCCTGAATCTATTATCAGGTTGGTTAGCTCTTGGCTACTGTGTAAGACATACAGCTGCTTCCCACCTAATTCTTGTCAAAAACTAATATCTCACTTGTATTTGTTTCTGTGCTGTAGACTGTCTACCCTTTTCTGACCCTATTGTACCTGGCTGATGTGAACTGGGGTGTGTGCACAGCTGGGTTTAGCATATGGGACTAGATAGGGAAAACACCTGTGTGTGTCCTCTCACACCTCTGCTGGGAAAGAAGTATGAGAAGCCTGCATAGGTGATGAAACCGGTGAATAGAAATAAAATAAGGATGTAAGAGTTTGTTCACCAGCAATTACTGCTCACAGATTTGGAGCCAGAGCCTCCTAGAACTGAACTTTTTCTTACACTGACAGTTTGGATTAGCACTTAGCATTTATATCTAGGCCTTTTATTAGTGCTGAAGTGATCTGAGGTAAAATCTAGGCCTTAATTTTAATTCAGGAAATCTTTTTTTATAGTTCGGACTGTTTTATAGAATATTAATCCTACACAGAGCAGTAAAGCATGTATTATAGATACTACAAAAAACACAACTAGGAGCACTTAAGCTAATACATGATTGTCATCTTGCAGGACTCCACAAGAAACGATCCTCCCTATGAACCTAAGTAACTCTACTCTTGCAAGTGGAGTTACCCAGCTCCACAGCTGTGAACAGAACTGGAGAGTGTCAGAGGTAATGGACCAGAAACGCACCTTCATTTGGGCAGAAGTCTCCTGATTTCCAAAAATCCTCTGGGCCATGCCACGGTTGTCAGTTGCAATTCTCTGCAGGAAATCGTAATCTACATCAAACCCAATTCCAAGGCAGAAGAGAGAGAATTCGTCCTTTATGCTCTGCTTCACGTTCTTCTGGATCGTTGTCAGCTTTAGCTCACCTTGGAGACACAGAAAGGGTGACATCCATCTGAGCAACACAGGAAGTCTCCACCAAGGTAAGTGCATTCATGCTCTTCCAGTGTCTCTGGTTCCCTCTTAATATAAGGGAAATCTAGACAACCAGCTCAGACACCAAATCTCCATTTTGCAGTGCCTACAGTGACATTTGAGCTTCTTCTGGATGGAGATAAATTGTTTCCACTGAAGATGATTCCTTTGAACTCTTTTTTTGGTATCTGATGCATATTCTTTGTATAACCAGGGCTCTTACTAACTTCCTGGGGAGTTTGTAATTGTAACACATCTAGACTTCTGCAACCATTACTGCTTCAAGCCCTCTGCAGACTAAGATATTTCCAGAAAGGTTTCACTTTGTTTCTTGTACTTAAGATGTTCTCTGCCACCATTGGGACTGATTTTTTTTCAGACTTATTTTTAATGGTAGCCTCTTCTGAGCTGGCATCTTGCACTAAGTGATTGCTTTTGGCCAGTACCAAATCCAATCCAAATGAATTTGCTTTCTACTTTATTCCTGATTTTGATGTTACACTTGGGACTGCATAGACCCGTGTGGGCTAAGGTCATTGGAAGTGGAAATTTTTTCTAAGGTTGTTGTGATTACCTCTCCTACAGGACTTATGCATCTCTGTAATTGCAAGAAGTACATAACTTGCATAACATAATCTGCTCATCTTTTGTAAGCTTTTGTGCAAAGTCCCATGGCACCTAATAGCACTTGGCAAAAAAGCAGCAGAGGCATTGGAAGAAAGGGGAACAGAATTTTTTTAACCTACTGTCAAAGTGTCTACATGTTGCATGCTTTTCTCAGGCTAATCCCACTGGCCTCTCTTCTCACCTAAAGCAGGATCCTTACCTACTGTCGGGTCTCCATCAGACACCAATACAATCATGGAGACTGAGTTAGGGTCCAACATGCCTAAGTTTTGGGCTTCATTCAGGATGAACGTGGCTCGGAGAAGAGCTTCATTGATATTTGTGCCTGTCAAAGACATAAGGAAGAAACCAGATTTGATTCTTGTGGAATCCAGGTAAGTTCTGAGATTCTAGTGGAATTAATCAGCATAGACAAGACCTGAGATCAAGGCAGCAAAACCCCTCCTCTGTGATGCTTATGGTACATCTGCCTGCACTCTGGTTCCCTTTATCATCCTGGGCTGTCATTTTCCCCCCCCCTTAATTTCAGTGGGACCATTTGTGGTGTTGGGAACTATTTGCTGTGGGGAGAAGTAGTAGGTTTACAGGTAGATGACTGAATGAGAGCATGAACTTTCTTTTCTGGCATCAGCCTGTTCCTTGGACATCTTGATTGGGAAAGGTATATGATTACTAAGCCTGTCTAAAGGTTTGGCTTGTGGCACAGAAGAGCCAGAGTAAGAAATTAGTATGAGAGGATCAAGAGTAGGAAGGCTGAGCAGTCAGAAAATAGATATTTTCTTTGTCAAGAAAGAAAAAAATTAGCAGGTCCAGAGACAGGATAATAAAATGCTGCATTGCAAACTGGCTTTGCTGGATGGGAGCAGGTGTCTTAGCTTATCTGTCAATTCTTTTGGGGTAACAAAGTCAGGCTTATGAGGCACTTATACATCCAATATCGTTTCCTATTATCAGAACACTGATGGTCTTGGACAAGTCTATAGCTTCATGTTGATTCTACCTTACATGTTGCCAGTGAAAACTTCTGGAAATGAAGGTGCCGCAGTATCAGAAGGCTCTGACGTTGGGGAGACCCTCTACACACTATTGGCACACAAATAAATGAACAACTAAACCAGAACTGCACTTCAGAGAGCAATAGATTAAAATGATCATGAGCACCTTCTATACAAATAGCTCAATCACTAACAAATGAAGTATCCAAAGTGATGTAAGGCTGAAAAAGGCAACTGTCCTTGTTGGGAATGAAGGCACAAAAGGATGAACACTTTGCCTAGGGTGACATCTGTGAGGCTGGAGGTAGGACCTATAGAAGAAAGGCAGGAGGTAGGACCTATAGAAGAAAGGCAGCTGTTCTATGGTCTATGTTCTATCTGTTGTAGCTTATGCAGTAGAAGGAAATGCCATCCCATCCCCTAACACGATAAACCAGAATCCTTGCTCTCCTTTAGCCCCAGGGCAAGCTATTCCCATCTTGGGAATCAGACTTTTTGTTAGGAATACTCTGCCAATCTGAAGGTTGTTTGAGGTACCCGTTCCTCTGATATCTAACTTCCATGAGCACCTTGCAATTAAAACTTCATACCCCCGTTGGGATGGATTGCCTGGATGTACTTCTTAGCGTCTTCAACCTGCGCTGGGGTGGCTGAGACTAGATTGTCTCTCCAGCATCGGACATTGTGGTTGAAGTCAATAACGGAGAACTGATCAGCAGCACGGAGCTCACTCAATATTGCCTTCATCGCCTCGATGGTCTGAGAAGAAGAAATTTAAGAGAAGACGAGTTTATGCTTCCTGTTGCTGAAAGCATCTTCTTAACTTGTGACTGCAGGCAAACAGATGCCTCTGATGAATAAGATCATAAGCTCTGGAATCCAAAAGAGTATCTGCTATCCAAATCTCTCTTTTTTTGCACTTCTTGCGTAAAGTTGAACTTTTCACCAAAGAAACACAGAAAAAATGCAATTAGCAAGAACAAACCCATGTGACTCAATCCATCCTTGCTTAACTCCTGCTAACACAGAGTGAGGTGAGAAAGAGAAGCAGTTTGTGAGACATTGTGGTTCAGGAGAGAGGAACTGCTTGTATCAGCTCAGGAGACTTAGCTCTGTTTCAGGATGGTTAACATTTGTTTGGAGATGCATGATTTAAATAAAGTGACAATTAGCCTGTATCCCAGTTTCGCGGCATTGATGTCCCCAAGGAAGCAATGTGCCAAGCCTTAGTATTATGCTCTGAAGCAAATTCAAATATACCTAGATCAGCACCAACTAATGTTTGTCTATCCAGTTCTTAAAAACCTTCACTGACACATGATACACAACCTCCTGAACTCCCCCCTCAGCACTACAAAGTTTTTCCTAATATCTAATGTAAATCTCTCTTTCTGTAAATCCGATGTCATTTTATTCTATCCTCGGTGGGCATGAATACCAGTTGATGAGTTTCCCTTTTAGAACAATTGTTTACATATTTGGAGGCTGATTATGTCTCTCCAAGTCTTTTCTTTTGCAGACTAAAATACCTTATTTTTCGCATTTTTGCCCCCAGTCAACAATTTGTCCACAACTGTTTGGAAGCAGGGAGGTAATATCCCCACTGAGACTTTCCCAGGATTCAGTAGAGGAGATTAGAGAAAAAGGGGTTCATAGTCTTTGCAAAATGTTTTGTGATCTGTCAATTAAAATTTTAATTTACAGCTAAATTCCATATTCTGATGGCAACACCTCTTCCTTACACCATGGAAGGAACATTACAAATAAAAAGTAAAATCATGAAGTCTTTGATTCACCAAATATTCTCCACATTCAGTGAGATTTTTGATGGAGTAAAGTATAAAGAACTAAGCTGGTAATTTTGAGTGCCAGCCTGCTACAGAATTGTATGGTAAGGCACACAGGAAAAGTTGGCAGGAGGTTCATTTTGCAATAGAGGTCAAACACTTACTTGTTTCATTTTCAGTCCCCACATCGAGCCACTGACATCTATGACAAATAAAATGTTTTTGGGCAGAGGATCAAGATTTTCCGGAGCAAAGAAGTGAATAAAATAGCCATTAAAAATCTGCAAAATAAAATGAAAAATTCAGAGTGAAGTGAGTAAAGATGTCAGAAAACTCAGGACAATAACAGAGCAGAAAATGTTATTCTTGTTTATGGGCCAGTTCTAACTTTCAGCTCTGCACGTCACTGTAGCCTTACACCATTTATACTACATAGTCTTTACTTTTTATCAAGGGAAGCAGAGCCTGGTTCTCAGACAACGGCCATGCACTAGTACAGGGAGGAATGAAAAACATTTTAAAGACGACTGTTCTGTCTGTAATAATTCAACCCCATAACTCTGCTTCATGTTAACATAAAAATAGTGATGTTCTGGTTGTCTCCTTGTGATGTATTGGTACAACGTCCAATGACTCTGTCCTCTGATTCAACATTAAATCACCAGAGTGCTGCTATCTATAAAAGACATTGGCTTTTGGGCAAGACAGAAATCTTCTCCTGACTATATGTAGGACCACGTCTTAGTCATAAATTAAGTAAATCTATTCTGCCCACTTAAAAGCTCTCTGTTCTTTCAATTGGATACAGAGCTCTTTCTCATGCTTATTCTCCTGAATGATGAAGTTTATTTATCACAGTTTGCTTAACGACAGAGATTTCTGTATTCACAGATCTCCTGTCCCAGTTAAACAGCAACACTTACTTCCAGTTCTCCACCCGTGGTTTCTCTGTTTACATCATATTGCACCACAAAATTTCCATCTACTGCTGTGGCTGAGCACGTAGGGCATTTTCGTTGTTGAGCCATTGTTGGCTTGAAAGAGATATGAGCCTTGAAATGAGAAGTGGTCACCAGTCAATCAGAAGTTGTGTGAAAGGTGGATCGTTGAAACAAAAAGAATTCGTCTATTCATGAAATACCGTATTTCACTGAATGCTTTCCTTCTTTCTTTATTTGTACTCTTAGTTTAAATGGAAAATGGACTTTGTAACTTCAAAAGAAGAACAGCACTAAAGTTTGCCTGGATGTGCTGATTCAGTAGTAGCAACTGTGACACAAGTAAGATGACCCATCTACAGCAGCAAGTATTTCAATTAGAGCTGTGCAAACTATTTTTGGTAAGTAATATATTGACTTATTTAACACTTCCTAGTTGAAACTATCTAATTTTAGCAACATTTTTAATAACTTTTTAATTGATTTTTTCCAAAAAAAATGACAGCTTGTAATTTTTCTGTAAATTGAGTACTAGGAATCATTTTCATTAGTCATGTGATTGGTTATGCAGACTTTATGGCATTATTTCTCTGCTTTGATTGGTTAACTTGAAATTTACTGAGAAGATAAGATATAATATATACAGCCATACACTACCTCTGGAATAATTTGCTAAACTAGGAACGTGGAATGTGGGTGAACGAGATATAAAGTTGAGCCTGTCTATCAAGAAACAATACCACCTAATATTTATTATAGTAGCATAGACAGACTTTTTGGGCCTGATTCACATATCCTGTACTAGATGTCTATGTAAGAATGAGAAGAGTTGTACCTTCCCAGAGTCACTGCTCGAAGTTTCCTGAGAAAAACTTCTCTACTGTTGGAGGGTTTACTACTCAAGAGCTGTGCTAGAGAAAGCTAGGGTACTAATATTAAGGAAAAGAGCAGTTCTAAATTAAGTCCCTATGCAGATGTTCTCAGTTGAAACTGAGTTTTTCCAGAACGGTTATTCCACTTGATATTCATCACCTACCTTTTTCACATCCAGCAATCTCAGTGCATTGCTCTTTCAGAATTACAAATTAAAAGCTTTGGGCAAAGATGGATGGACTACACACTATTTCTATACTGCTGTCACTGTAGTATTTGGGCATCTTGTACATATATTTAGGTATCAATAATGAAGGCACTATACTTTTTTGCCATATTTTTTCATGCTTCCAGGAGGTATGAAAAAATACCATGACTGCATAGGAACAAGTGTGAAAACTGAAGTTTTCATGCTTTTTCCAATCTGTGACTGTTACCTTTTTTTCTCCCTTGGAGATGGTCGTGATTCCATCAAAATGATTTCCAAGCGAATTGGGAACATGCACATAGCGAAGTCCCTGTGGCTCAATAATGCGGACATCCACCTAAAGGCAGGAAGGGAGGACATTTACAACGGAGCAGTGCCAGTGTTGTACCAGGATCTTATGAAACCTCCAAGGCCAAACTGTAGCTGGAGGGTGGGTTGTCCTTGAGAATGCTCCAGTAGGGCTGGTCTCATTCATGCGATGCTGAAAATAGACCACAATGGGAAGGCAAAAAACCCAAGTGTCCGAAGAATAGAAAGATTATGATGGAAATACTCATTATTCTGCTCTCTCTCACCCCCTGGGGCAAGTGGTGGGATAAGAGTCAGGGGGGATACCATCATTTATGCTGAAAGCACAAAAGAAGCATGAAGTGACTCTGCCTCAGTGCTGCTTCGGGTTAAGAGGCCAGGAAGAACACTTGGTGATGAGTTGACTCCGTCTCTACTCATGCTATTGAAAGAATAGAGAGTATTTTTGGTTTTGTTTGAATGGCCAAGATGATTTGGAAAATAAAGTTTTTATCCCATCAGCCTGATATAAGGCCTTTTTCATGTTGTGTTTCTGATTAATTGGTAAGACTACTAGGAGGCAGGACATGGCATCCTTTTCAGTAAGACTAACTCAGGCCTTTGGACAGCTTGATCACAGGCTGCACAAAGGAAATGTGAGCAGTAAACTTTCATATACAGCTTGTGCTGAAGCCATGGAAAACTGAAGAAGGCATTTATGAAACAGGAACATAAGAATGGCCGGATGGAAATGTCCAGCTAGTGCTATATCTTGTGTCTGTTGGTGGATGACAGAGGACACCTTTGGATGAGTGTAAGAAAGAGGGTAAGAATAAGACAAATTATCTTCTGGCAGACAGCTGTGGAGGGACTGTCATTCAGAGAACATCTGCTCTCATAGGACACTATCTCATGAAGTTGGGATTATTGTGAAAAGCACTGTTCCAAATAAATAGCCAATATTGTTTGTTTTCCTTCAGTCAAGTTTACACAAGGGTATATATAGGCCAAAGCTTGTTCGCCGAAGTGGTTCTGACGTGTGTCAGTCATGATTCAGGAGATGCCCAACCGTGTTGGTACGAGAGGAGGCAAGACATGTTTGTTCCTCACTCATGTAGCTACATAGCTTCTGGTTTGAAGTGCTTCATGCTGGTCTACACAGTGATCTTGAAGCTATTTGTACCAAGCCCATATGAAAGGAAGGAGCTGTAGATGAAGTGTCCTGCTGTGGGGTTTGTAGGAACCTTGGTTGCTTTCTCAATAAGGATTGACCTGTGGGGTGTTGCCTACACACACCAGCTCTACTTTACCTCCATGTGCTTTGCCAAGCGTCCTGGCTTCACAGAGATGACATGCTCATAGGAGCTCAGTTTCCTTCGAATCATTTCATGGTAGTGAAGTTCGAACTGGATTCTCATCCCTGGGGGCACATTCACTTCGGTTTTGAAGTTTTCCATATCCAAGGTGTTGCTCCTGAAAAGTCAACTGTGGGGTTATTTTGAGAAAGTACTTTGCATTTTGGTTTAGTTATGAGTTTTCTGGGTCTGATTCTAACTGTGGTCTATATCAGGGAACTGCAATTGTCTGTTAGCACAGTATGTTTTATCAAGCTGAAAGCAGAAACACAAATTAAGTCCTTGACAATTAAATATCAGAGATGCTGTAAGTAAGCGACCCATTTTCCTTCCCATCAATTTCCTTCTGGGATGGGTCACCTCAGTTCTCCTATAAATAAGTTCTGTACAATAACCATATGCCAAAGACTTTATACCTTACTATTCCAGCAGCTTTTCCTCTGGCTTTTGCTTGAGAGTACATTTTTCTGGCTTCAGATTTTTCCCGAATTTTACTGGTGAATGTGATACCATTGACATCCCTAGGAGAGAGAAGTACAGTCAGTTTGCAAAAGAAACAACTTTATAACTGATGACTGTTCCTTCACTTTAGAAAAACATCAGTGAAATCTAAGCTAGTGGGAAATTAAATAATAAGACTCTTGTTTAACTCCAAAGTAATGAAGTCTGGTTTCCACTAGATCCGCATCTTTTTCCATACCTGCTTTTTTATTTCGCTCTTGCACTCTGAGGAGGATCTGCTCTCCCCCACCTCCTTCACACTTTCCCCATTCTTTGGGCAGGGCTGTTTTGGAACAAGGATCAGGACATGTCTCCTGATCAGCAAGCTGGCTGCTGCCTCCTGAACGTACACTGAACCAGGCTAGTTTCCTTCTGTTCAGTGAGGGCTCTAATTTGGGCCTCTCTCTTGCCGTTGATCTGGTGCCAACTTGCACAAGACAGGTAGGAGCTAAGTCTATTTAAGCCTTCTGTCCTTTTGTCAAATTTTGTTGATGCTGGCCAACGGCCCAATAACTACTGGAGAGGAAGAGATGGACAGACAGACAGTATGATGACATGAGCCTTTTTCCTTTGAGAAAACCTGCTAAAATTACACTGAACCTGGAAAATAATAAGTGTTTTGCTTTTACAAATACTTCCCTCCCACCACATTCTGCCACCACATTGAACCGGGCCAGAGCCCAAGGCTGATACCTGCCCACTACTTACATAGTAAAGTTGTCAATAAAAGCTCCTTTGGGGACTTGTACATCAAACACTATGTGCTGGGACCGTTTTGCGTTATTCACCATTTTGGCTTGGATCATTGTGTTGGCCAACCGTGACGTTATAGTGGATTGAACTTTGTAGCTGTAAAGACCTATCTTGTCATCATCTTCCACCTGTAATTGACAAAATTCTTCTATAAATTTAGGGCACACCTAGAAAATGTGCCCTAGAGGGCAATATCAAGCCCTTTTATAGTCTCAGTGTCTTTTGTTCAATCGCTGTTCCTTACAATATGGCAGCTAGATGGAATGTGAACTCAAATTCAGGGCATCTCCGTATTTTACCTGGCAATTGTGGCAGGATACTCATGTGACTACAGTTCATTATAACATTTCAGCTGAAAGAGGGAATTTATTAAGCTGGAATGTTTTCCTTGCTTTTCACCATGCAACCAGTCCTTGGAATGACTCTGTTGGTGCAATCCAGCATAGAAGGGTACACAGTAATACTCAACATCATATACTGAGGAGGCGAGAGCATACACTTTCAATAAAAGTCCTAAATAAAGGAGACCTGAAACATTGGTTATCAACCTAGTCTTGTAAATGGATAAACCATGGCAGTGGGAGAACAGTATTAAACAGGTATATGAAGATATTGTTTTTGTCTGATCACTTTTGATGCTTTTTTCTTCATATTTACCATACCCTTCTCCCTCCAAGAGAGTGGTTGTATAAACAGCATTGTGCAAACTGTGCTCTGTTTAAAGAAAATAGGTTAATACCCAACCAGTGGTAAAAACAAGGAACTGAACAAACAAAAGGATTGATTTCCAAAAAATGGTTAACTAGAAAATCACTTTGTTCAGTATTATTTTCCACAGAGTAAGAAAAAAACTCACCAGGTCTCCAACATACCCCCAGTCAGACGTGCTTCGCTGGAAAAGAAAAATATGGAGAACATATTTCAGCAAAGCTAAGAACACAGATCGTGGCTGTTTCAAGGCAGGGATCAGACAGTGGTAACATCTAAAAGCTGCTTTCCAAGATGGTGAGAATTGGTTTGAGTTCTCAGACTTAGTGTGCATATTCCTTTCGTCTTATTCTATGTATTTACATGAGGGATGTTGGAGCATGTGATCTCTCAGCTGTGACTTAGAGGCTATCAAAAACAGAAGGACAGCTCTCTTCCTCTGTATTTTTTTTTTTTTAATAGAAAACATTCTCTTCTAGAACAAAAACATTCTTCCTGAAAGCCAAATATGCTGGCAAAAAGTCATACTCAGAAACCTGAGCTTTTAACAGAAAAAAAACTCTTTTTGTTTTTCTAGGAAAAGTGGAAAAACCTCAGAACCCAGACCTTTTAAGCTCACTTTGTTTTCATTAACATTACAGAATATATATTTATATTATTGTATTATATGCAATATGTATGTATAAAAAACCCTACTGTGTAATCGATATTACATTTATATACTTGTATATATGTAAAGTTAGTGATGCATACACTGCTTAAAAGAGCTGAAACTGCTCATTAATGGTTGTTATTGTCCCTTGCCCTATGAACGGTTCCATTTGGAGATTTCTATGAAGAGGTGGTGACATCTTGTGGCCATTTGAATCATTCTGTTTAATTCCCTAAAACTTAAAGCTCACATAAGGAATCAATCCTAGGACGGGATTTGGCTCACGCAGGGGGAGATGCAATTCTTAAATGCAGCTATCTACTTTGGTGTTATCATCACAGCTCTTCACAGTCAATGGAGTAATCCCTTTCATCTGAAAATAGATACCCCCATTTGGTTGAATGAGTCCTGCTCTAAACTATGCTGCCTGTGCTGATTAGAGGAGTACCCAGTGCTGCTGGCAGTGCCCAAGGGTACCACTATGGCCTTCAGCTGGGGCTCCAGGAGATCATGAGGGTCCTGAAGGTTTTGCGCCTGTAAGTTTTGCATGATATCTGACACCCAGTGAGATGTCTTGGACACTTCTAGATCCGTACATGTAGGCAACTGAACCGAGCCATTCAACTCCATTGATGATAAGCAGGAACTTAAGGAGACCAGTTCAGAAACTGATGGCTAAATTGTAAAAATGTACGAAAACATACCAAGCTCATCTCACATTTCAGTAGCACTTGAATCCAAGAGGACCCAAAACCACAGAAGATGCTCATGAAAACTGTATCAGTCTTATGGTGCACATAAAGTTTGCTATACAGTTACTAAATTAATTTGAAGTTAATTAATATACTGTTACTAGGAAAATCTTTGGCTTCATAAGAGATGATACATGTCATAGCAAGATCATTTTAATGACATGATTTTAGGAATCCTTTAAAGCCAGATAGAGAGACGGCAGGATATCTGCCTGCCTGAGAACAAATATGGGTTTTTATTTACTAGCTATTCAGGCTCTACCTGAAACATTCAGACTGGGATTTCAGGATCTGGAAGTTTATGGCTCTCTAGAGACCCTGTGCAAGACATGATGGACTGATCCTTGCTCAGTCCATCCTGACACCCCACAAACATCACTGTACAGTGAACTGGACCCTTCACATCTGGTAAAGAATCAGACCATGAAGAATGACTATTGTCCCCACATACTCTTGGCATAGGAAACATCACCAGCATGAACAGAAATTAAGACTAAACCAACCTTAACTGAAACAGATTTAATTTTGAAAAGATGAGGAGCAAGACCTCAGCACAGAGGGGATTTGTTTTATTGTGGTACTTTTCTGGTTCTCAAAAGATCTTAGGGTTCCTGACTCACTTTGCGAATGGTGCTTAAGGCTTTCAAGATGCCCAGGTTTCCTTCCTGTTTGTTTTTGTGAGGGTGGAGGAGAAGGGGGAGGCACTGATGGAGATGTGAGCTTATCACTTGCACATGTAGTGACTCCCACTGCTGTTGTTAGAGATCAGACATGGGGTGGGCCAACCATCCCCCTCAGATCTCAAAGGTTGCAGAGGGCAGCCACTCCAACAGGTCAAGAGGACAGAGCTGTAGATAACTATACTTCAGGTTCGAGTACTGGTGTGGTTACTGAGAACATGGGCTTTGCAGGGACTTCTGTGGCACATGAGACTTGTGCTATTTCTGGCATGAGGATTCATGGCTGATCCTTGCCTTTAAACCACATGCAGATCTGCTGATGACTGCACTGTGTAGAAACATCATCTTGTGCAATATCTAATGTGTGGTAAATTGTTAATTAGAGTGGAGACAACAAGTGCCTCAGGACTGTTTTAAGGATCTGGTCTTGACAGATGCTGGGCTAGATCTTCAGGTACTGAGACCTATCTTCTCCTGACATCTGTGCAGGCTATGGGTATTTAACCCTCCATAACGATCTTTGTTCAAATCACTGTGCGTGAATGTTGCAGCTACAATGCAGTCTACCATCAAGAAAATACTGGGTACTTCAAGGCAACTTTTATCCAGGGCTGCTGACCCTGACTCCTCCCGTCCTATCTGTGGAGGAAGAAGCCATGTTGTCTATGGGAGGAACGCATTACAAGACGTAACACATTACAAGAGATTGCAGTTTTTACATCATTTATGGGATGCCTAGCTTACCATTGCTTTCAAGTTGCAGTCCACAGGCTACTTCTGAGATGTGACTTAGTAAAACAAGGAAAGCAGATTCAGAGACATTATACTGCATTTGAAGGAAATGACTTTTCTACTGGGGCATGAAAAAGATTGAAAAGTAAATGTCCAGCATGAGAAACTAGAAAGAAGACGAGATCGATTAGGAGGCATTTCTTCACAGAAAGGGTCGTTAGGCATTGGAATGGGTTGCCCAGGGAGGTGGTGGAGTCACCATCCCTGGAGGTGTTTAAGAAAAGACTGGACGTGGCACTTAGTGCCATGGTCTAGTTGACATGGTGGTGTTAGGGCAGAGGTTGGACTTCATGATCCCAGAGATCTCTTCCAACCAAATTGATTCTGTGATTCTGTGATCTACCTGGCATGTCCTCCCAGTTCTTTGAGGTGCTGTTTCCTCATAGATTCACTTGTTTTCGTATGAATCATTTCCTAAGCAGTTTTTAACACGCTGCAGTTTCATTGCAGCCTCTTCAGACTCCTTCTGGGGAAGACGACTCTTACTGTGACGTGCAAGAAGAGCAATTTCAAACCTAAGGCTTGGTAGAGTTTGTCTTCACAGTGCTGCAGATGGATCTTGGTCTGTCTGGTTGCATTTATACCCCGGGAGCCGGGGGGCTCTCCAGCCAGAGGATTCCACTCTCTCCTTCTGTATTTAGTTCCAGTGATGGTTCTCACGGAGAGGAAACCAGGCAGGAAGAGAAGTAAGCAAATAGGTGTGATCTCACCTGACTCTGGACAGCCAGACATCAGGACAAAGATTGGGATACATGCTACAGAATATCCCACCTCACAATCTAGACACAAGCTCCATTATCTCTTTCCAAAACAGAGATAATGGCAGTGCACCATCATATAGAAGTTCATAAGGTTACCTGCATTCCAGCCCATGGGGTGCTCTGTTTCTGTGGTCACGAGGACCATTCACATACCTGAGGCACAGTATTTTTGGAATTACTCAGGAGCAAATATTTTTCGCCAGAATACCTGATCTGGACCTCGAAAATAGTTCCTTCTATGTAGAGCTAATCAGTAGGGTCTGCAGAGGAGTTCTATTTTCTTGATGCCAATGGGCTATTGACCTCACTGTAGAAAAACATAGTGCTAAAATAATAATTTGGAAGACAGCCTTCCTCTAGTGATTAACAGTAAGTAATTGTATGCCTGCTGTTGTCTCAAGATGTTTTGCGTAGATTAGTTTAACCTCATTTATTAATATTTTATTGTGACTCAACTAACATATGGGTAGCTCATCTTATAGCTGAGATCTTAGTTTACGAAGGCTAATTTGATAGGTAAAGGATGGGAAATACTATATGGGAATATAAAGAATAACTGGTATAATAAAACCACTAGTATAACTGCAAATTGCTGCATGCATATGTCTATACCACTATGTATCTGTAAAGTTGGGGAACAGAGGTGACATAATACATATGGCACTAATACAGACATGTTGGAAAGAAATTATGCCCTGAAGAAGTGCAGCTAGAGAGTATTTCTGCTTAGATCATGACTAAATTATTTAAATACTGGTCTGGCAAATGTAAGCTGGCTTGATTCATATTTATGCTAAAATATTCTGGTTTTTTGGCAGTGTAATAGGGGCTTTAGGTGTCAATAAGTTACGTTTACACTCTGTGTGAGGGCCCTTTCGAAAAGTCTCAGGATAAAGAAGAATCATGTTTTCCTGTGCTTAACTTCAAAGATGCTGGGAAATCTGACTTTACTCAAGAGGATCTTTTGTTTTCACTACGTTGAACAAGCTCAAGAAAGGTAGCACCAGAGGTTGGTGGAAGACAAGGTCCACTCTGAGTATCATTTCTTTCACGCAGTGTAATAAAAGTTAATATCTTCAAACAACTGATTTCATCATTATTATCATTAATTACTACTCCTGCAATGCTGTTTTAAATGTTTCTGCTTCAGAAGCCAACAGACTGTAATAATCTGCAACCCATCAGCATGTTGGAAACAAATTTTCTTCCCTGGTCTCAGACTCCACAAGCTCATTACCCATGTGATACTGTGCTGTACTCTTTTGACCTGAATTAAATATGAATGAATGGACTACCTGCAGGACTGAAAGGTTTCTGCCTACATTGCCAGCGTCTGAAGTCCTTTTCCATTTTCTCATGGAAAAGCCTCATGAGCATCAATGGGATTTATCCCACACATGAAGTTAGATAGACAAGTATCTCCATTGTTTAGCATCTGTGTTATGGTCCTTAGGAGCACAGATATGGAACAAAGCTTTGTTGTGGTAGGTACTGCATAAAGGATAGTAGCAGTTCTTATCCTGACAAGAGATAGAGAGGTCCCAATGCATATAAGGACCTGCTGGTCCCACCTGATTGCACACTCACAACCCTTGACATGGATCAACCCATATGGAGAGAGCTCCCAGGCATTCTTCCTTCCCTTTTTTTGAAGCATTTTGGGTACTGTACCTGGTACCTGCCATTTCTCGTCTTGGAGCTTGAAGGAAATCCATCGATTTCTAGGTCAATCAGATTTTCCACTTCCTAGAGGAGAAAGAAGAAGAAAGAAACAGGTGTTGATGCTGTCTTACTGTTTGATTTATCACTTGATTTATTATTGGTTAGCACTCTAATAAAGTTCCAAAGGGAATTTACCTCCCCTTGGTGCAAATGGGGAGCAGATGCACAAACCATCTCAGACCAAAATGCTGCACCTTCACACATTTGATTTCCCTCTGTGGCCAACTCTGTAGCTCTATATACTTTCATAAGATCATGACCTTCACCATCACTGTACAACCTTTCCTTCTGAAACAAGGAGTAATATTTAACACACTGAAATGACCATAAAGAGCAAGAGGCAGATTATCATCAGGACGGATCTAGCCACGGTAACTACAGCTTTTCAGATACTGATATCATTTAAACCAGCAAGTTCAGAGAATTTTTGCTCAAACCAGTAGAAATTGTCTCTGTTTTTATACTAATATACCCGAGGACTAAACTTGTCCCAGTGACAGCAAAGGAACATCAGGTCTTTTCCAAGTGCAAAGCTGCACTCATTCAATTAGAAGTGTGGTTTTTATACCACAGCAATACTCTTAATTAAATTTTGTTAGAAGTTTACGGCAATAAAGAAGGCTAAGTACATGAGTTGCTCTCCAACTTGTATGATAGCACACAAGGTTTGCACAAAACTAACTTAAATTGTTTAAGCACATTGATGTTAAACTGATACAACATCTATGGTTGTTGACCACAGGTCTGGAATATTTTTCCTGGGAATTACAAACTCAGTATAAAAATCTCACTGTGTCATGAAAAGTGCTGTAAGAACTAAGAAAAAGAGGATATCCCCAGTCACTAATTCTTTTTGTTAATCTTGCAAAGGAAAAGAAAGCTTCACACCATCCCTGCTGACTTCGCAGAAATATTGCAATACGGCAATGTGGAAATGGGTGTAGACCCTCAAATCTAAGTTCACCTGAGTCTAGGGGTTTAAATTTGGGGTTAGCTTCAGAGTCAATGCTATAACTATATCTTTCATTACTGTATTATTCAAAGAAATTACAAGCTCTTATATAAATTACCTCATCCCTCTGCTGAAGAACATACAGTCAATAGGATCTTAACTCCATATTTGAATTTGTTTTAACAAAAACCTGAGTCCATATGAAGCTTTGCTGAAGTTCACAGTGGTCCATACAGGAGACTCTATCCACAAAGGTATCTAGGTGCTTTGTTTCTGCTTATTCCAGGGAAATGGGATATAAAAAAAGCTGAAGGTCTGACCATAGGAGCCCATTTGAATGTTTAAAGGTTAAAGCCACCAGAAAAGGCAAAGTTGAGCTAAAAATATTAATCTTGCTTGAAAAGAAACTTGGAGTTATGCCCATATGATCCCAACTTCAGTAATAAAAAAGCAACACTACAAATAACAGGTGAAAACCAATTATCAGAACAATCCCATTTACAGTTAAAAGTAGAAGAGAATTCATGAGATACAAGCAGAGCTATGAAGCAATGTCCCAGTTCTGCTCCCACTGAAGCCAGCTGCAGCTTCAATACTGACATCAGCAAGGAAGGGAGACCTTGGCCCTGCCTTGAAATACTCACATCTGGGATTTCGTCGATAACAAGATCAAAGCTTTCTACTCCAGAAATGAAGAACAAAACCAGGAAGCAGAGCAGATGCTTCATTTTCTTCCTGCTTGTCTCCTGAGAACAGCCCGCATAGATACTAGACACAAGATCTTTCCTTCTCTGAGACAAGTTCAAGGAAACAGCTCAGGGTTATGCAGTATTTTGAACAAAGTTTTGAAACGCTGACTTTGTTTAGGCCATAGGTAAATATTTGCCTTGCAACGCAAGTCTGAGCTGTGGTGCCTGAGCAAGGGTTATCCAAATAGTGTCTTCACTCACCTCTGCATTCGATAACAGCTCAGGCTTGGATAGGCTCACTTCTTGCTTTTGTAGCTTCCCATGATGTTTGACTAATTTCCTGCTAGGCGCAGACCTTGGAGTATCCAAAACTTCAAAAGATCAAAGCAAGAACTCACTCCTAGCTTGTTTGTTTATAGTAAATGAGGTGAAGACTCGTTCTCAGAGCAGTGGAGGCAGCAATGTTGTGCTTCTCCAAGGGCCCTTCCATCCAGCCACCTCACAGGGGTTGGCAAAGACCTTTGGGCCGGGTTCTGACCCACACAAACACCCTTTTCGCAGTCTGGTTGCGAAGGATCATAGCTGGTTGTGGGATAGTCCTAGTTTTTCAAAGTTAGTAATGTGAAAACATCTGATCATATTGTATAGCTCCTGGGTGCTTTTGAAACTGTTTTGGTCTCCCTGTCTCTTTGGGTATTTCAAGAGATGTGATAAAGCAAAGCAAAAGGGGGAAAGAAGAGTGGAAGTAGGTTTCTGGCAAAAGGAGCCGGGGTATCCCTTCCGCTTTTCCAGGAAGAAAGGAAATTTGCAGACATCTGAGTAACCTCACTGGAACAGACTAAATTAATGGGAACCCAGGGACAAAACAGCAGACAAGATTCGATTCGATTCGACTCGATTCTGTTCTATTCTATTCTATTC
>NW_009628390.1:59755-68569 GCF_000690535.1 Cariama cristata | reverse complement strand
ATAGCCCTGTTTTAGCCAAACCAGGGCAGGATGCAAGAGCAGGTTAGGGCTATGCATCAGACAGTGCTGAGTCAGGAAGGTTGAGAGGGAGACCTTAGTTTTGCGAGTTTAAGCATATAATATGAAGGGTATATGATATCAAAAGCCAGTTTGGAAGAGGTAGAAATTGTTGAGTTTTGCCACAGTTAATCTCAGAATTCCCAAGTCTGGTTATTTCATCATGGGTTAATTGTGCATACACCCTGCTAGAAATACGTGCGCAAAATGGTGATGTAAATTTCCTATCTCATTACAGCATCCTAGGTGTGTTATATTTGTCCTAAACAACTTTTCCGCATTGATGTTAGACTTAAATGGTTACAGGCGACTCAGGCCATAGATCATTTGTGCCTCTCAGTCTTGTGTGGGAGCTGTACTGCTCAAATGTTTCATTGTTTCCTATCGCATGATCACCTCCATTTCTGTTTTTTTTTAAAGAATGTATGGATTTCAGAAATGTTATATGAGTGGAGGAGAACAGTGAAATTACCTTTTAAGCTTGGGGGGGAACTACTTTGCAGGCTTTCTATAGAATTGGTAACTTTTTAGCCAGTTATTTCTTGCCTACTTTCAGCCTTCTCCTAGATTTTTGTGGAACAGACAAAACAGCAATGAAACTTACACTTTTTGGTGATAAGGTTGATCTGTGTATTGATTTTTATCTTAAAACTGAAGTTTTTCAAAAAAATTGCTTGTGCATTTGAAGGTTATGGCCTGGTGGTCATTTGATTCTCCCCCCACTTCGCTTTTTTTCTAAGTAAGTGATGAATACAAGCCTAAAATCATAGGGGAGAGAGAAGAGCAATGAACTTCCCTATAAGCTATGTCCACACAGAGAACAGTAAGACCTCGACATATGGCAATTCTTTTACAGAATTCAGAGATCCAGGTTTAGGCCTTTCTATTTGCATCACTTAGATATATAATGCATTATTTTTGCTAAATAAATATGCTGGGGGTGGGGTCCTGTCTTCTTGAATGCATATATATTCTTTGGCTTCATACCACAAGCAAGGACTTGAGAACTCATCTAGTATTTAGCTGTCAGTTTGGTGATGTGGCCTAAAATTCAAAATCTTTCAAAAATTCTGGTGTAGCAGAGACAGTAATTCATCAGTTCTCTTCATTGCAGTGAAGAGGGAGTGTCTGTGTAGCTATGTGCTTAAGTATGTTCTTTGTTTTGTTTTGGAATTTTTTTTTTTGCAGCTTCTTAGTAGTCTTGCCCCAGCACAAATCTCAGTGGCAACCAACAGGATTTTGTTGAGTCTACATTGGGCAAGAAATGCTATAGGATGAAGTATAGAAATATCAGGTATTTCTAAAACTATATAAGCAGTATAGAAATACCAGAATTGCATAAAACTGCAGTAACGTAATACCACCAGCAGTAAAAAGATAGATGACATGTTACGTTTAATGGAAACAATAAAAGGATTTCAGGTTTACTTTATGTAAGAATATCTTTAGACATAGGATTTTAAAATGCGCTGTGCACCAAAAAACTGTTACAGGGCTGTTCTCTTTTTTTTTTTCCCCTTATTCAGATACAGTAAGAACCTAGTGCTCCAATCTAGCAGTTGTCTTCTCCGGACTTCGACAGTCTTAGCTTGCTCTGTGCTTTAATACTCCCACAGGTAAAACAGTGAGAATGGTTATACTTTGAAATATGTGGGTACTGTTTCCTTAAGTTACTATGGATCTATGTAAGCTTCCCAGTTTTAGCCCCTCAGCATATTCAGTTGCTATTCATATGACTGACTGGAGTTCAGATGCTTGAGGAAGGGTCCTGTGGTTCTCATTCATTCTGGGTAATTCTGTCACTTCTTCATGGTGTTCATTTTGTTTAGGACATACTGTAGTATAATGTAGACACATTTTGGTGCAGTCCAGTGCTGCTGAGCTCCTGCTTTGGCCTTGGAGTTCAGAATTTTAAACCTCAAAACCCCTGTTCAGGTAACAAGTACTTTTTGAGACATCAAAGTGATGGCACAGCACCAGCTGTTTCTGCTGACATTCCTTGTGTTTCAAGATCTGGTTTTAGCCATGGGTAGAAACACTTGTCAACATTCTTGATAAGCCCAAGCAGCAAGGAGGCCTTGCTTGTACTAAAATCATGTCCAAATAAATACACGGGTTAAACATTTCTGTGACCACCCATGATGACATACGGTTGGCATTCTTGGAACAAACTTCACAGGTCATGTGAGGAACCACCTTCTTCATCAGTTCTGTAAGACTGTGGGAGCAAAAAAATTTCCTATCTCTATCTCTGCTATAACAATTTGGTGTCAAATATGTAAGCAGTTGCACTAGGGACTAGGATTTTACTTTAATATAAAATGTACTCTGCCTTCTCATGCTTGCCTTCTTTACTCCTTTAAGAAGTGTGAATGTAGAGTTGTGAACCTTCATCCCCCTCAGAGTAAAGTTCATAAATCCAGCTTTTTTACTTAAGACATGTCTGTTTTGCAGACCAAAGTGGTTAGTTTAGATGCGTAGGCTTCATTTATAACACATGGGAAGCATTAAGCAATACACTTAGGGCAGTGAGATTTTTGCTATATTTAGTTTCCCAGTGCATTGCCACTCCTGAATTCTTCTGTGGGTTTAGCACAAAGGCAGGTTCTTCAGCTGTTGATCTGTAGACCGCATCCATTACACCACTGTTTAACTGGTGATTCCAAGTCATTTTAATAAAATCTCATAGGAAAATAGTCCTTTCTAGAACGCTGACTGAAGAGCCTCACCTATGGAAAACAGTTACAGGCCCATCCTGTCAGAGAGGCTAACATGAAATAACTGGGTGTTTGAATTGTTGTAGCATTACCTCTGGTTAAAGAGCTGTGGCTATGAAGAAAGGACATGATGTGCTCAGAAGTAACAGCTGGATGCTTAGACTCATCAATACTGACAGGAATGCTCCCTTGTCTATTGAATTGGGGCCATGCCTGAGAAAGAAGAAGGAACCCTAAAAAGTTTGCACACACTTCCTTTAGACTCTTGACATATACATTGAGGTCAAACACTCTGGAGCATTTGAGGTTAGAAAAGGAGGCGTGCATTCTTCGACATGCCTGGTAACACTGTGGAGTTATAGCAAATGACACTGAACTTTAGTGCTGGCATGCTGGAAAAGCAAACGTTTAGACCTAGAGCTGAGGGGCTAAGTCCTTGCAGTAAAGCTGGAAAGAAGCAAAAGACTTTCCTCAAAAAGAAGTTTAGGTTATCAATTATTTATACGTATGTATTTTAAAATTATTATAATGAGTAAGTATCATAGGCTTGCTAGAATAGCTACAGCGTACTGGTGAAGTCCTCACTACCTAGGCCTAGCTTAGATGTTACCTTTACTCACTACAATCTTGCTTCACGTTGCCAAGAGATTTACACTCTTAAATAGCAAGATGATTTTCACTTTACTGTTAGCAACAGATTTGCGGGTTTTGTAGCTTTCTGGAACACCAGACTTTCTGTGCATGCGTAGTCAGCTTTCTCATTAGTTGTTTAGAAATTAGAAGGCTAGAGGCTATTAAAGGTAGAGTTTGGAGAAATGGGTATACAGATACACACTATGGTAGGCTGGGTGGAAAGAAAGTGGCTCTGTTTTGGATTTCTGGTTTGGTTTTGTTTTTTTTTTATTCCAAGATATTTTGTCATCTGAATTTGAAGCTGGGAGTGACTTCTTTCTGGGTATTGTGCATAACTGTCTTGTGTATTTTAAGATGGTAGAGGATAATGCTGCCTTTCTAGTAAAGGGATAAGGTATTTTTTTTGTACTTTGCACTTACTGTACAATTATTTAACACAGGCGTTACCTGATCATAGTTTGATTAGAAAAAAAGGCTTTAAATCTACTAAGTGTGCATAGTAAACAAACACAAACAATGTCTTGTCTACTGATAAAATCCTCTAGAACTTTTAGCGTCAGAGGACTCATTAGTAAGAGAGTTGCTACTATTTTCTTTTCTTTATTGAAAGTTGGCAACAAAGATAATGTTCTACCAGGTTCAGACTGTTGCCTTTTCTTGCAGTAAGTGTTTCCTGGAAGGCTCCCATTTTGGACAGAGAGTAGCCCTCTTGGAAACTAGCTGTTAAGAGTTGTTAAGTCTGAAATCAGTGCCATACTGGATATATTTATCAGACCTCTAGAGGTCTTTTTATTTCTGTATATGTCAGTCATTTTACCCAGAAGCAGCTTTGAATCATAATGAAACTTGCATGACCATATCTGAAGGCAATGTCAGGTAAGTCTTGTTCCAGGCAATTTCATGTTGTCTTGTTTAAATTGATGCACTATTAAATGTCAGATAAATCTGAATACCCAATGAATACCAACCCAGGTGTCAAGGAATACCCAAGGCAAATAACTCCCATCAAATTAAACAGTAATTATGAAAACAATTACAATGCCATAATTCCTGATTATTTTCTTGAGTGAAATTTAAGTGTATGGTTCCTTTAAAACCTTCTATTTCTTTTATTACTTTAGACTGTTTTAGGGAAGAGGAGAGGGACAGCAGGGTGGCAGGAGAAGTATGTTAGTTTGGATTTTTGAAAGCATGAGGAAGAGCAATTTTATGCTGGAAAAAGTTCTCAAACACTAGTGAAACTTATTGTTACTGCATCCAGTAATTAGAACCTTAGACCTGCAACTTGGCTTTTAATGCAATTAACTTGTGACACGCCACTCCTGCAGAAGAACAGCAATAGAATATGTAGGGCTAATTCTGCTGGGGCAGACTGTCTAAGTCATATTATACTCAGAAACTAAAGAGTACATCTAAACCAAGAATTTTGCATCTTAATTCAGGGCTTAACCTAATGTCTGTGATTTCTCTTTCTCTGGCTATCATCACTCTGACAGCTATTACTTAAAAACAATCACCAGTTTAACTCTGAATGGATAAAGAGACAGTAAAACCTGTGTAATGAGGTCTCTGTGGAAACCTAGCATACTTGAAGAAAAAACATTTTTTGCACTGTTGGGTTTGACTGTGTGAAGGGCATTCAAGGAAGGGACTGCCAGCAAGCAAAAGTACCTCCACTGATGGTCTTACCACATTTTTGCTGTTCAGGTAGGATGGTGGTTTTGCACTCCTACTCTTAAATGTATGGGGATTTTTTTTTAGAGCTGAATTATCAAACTTAAATTGTGATGGCCCTTCAGTCCTCACTACATGGATAAGCAAAATCTTCTGCAAGGCCAGCCCACTTGAACCTAATATATGACAGATTTTGAGAGAGTTGAGGCAAAGTTTTAACATTGTAAGGACAGCTTAATTCCTGTGTTTCAGCTCTGTCATGACAGAGAAACTAAAAGTCAGCAAATGCTGTATGAACTTAAATTTGAGTGAAGAAGAGTTTGCATCACACTGGCTCCTCTTTCTGCTCTTAGATCTTTCAGATTTACAATTAGATGCTTATTTTGTGTAAAGAACACAGACATTTCAAAGAAAAAAACTACACCAAAATAAGCTTTATTGCAAGAAAAGTGTTGTCTTACCGATACAGACCTTCAAACAAAACTTCTTATTCTTAAAAACATTTGATTAAAAATGTACAAAGTTTCTTTTTCTTTTCAAAATCCCCAAACTCAACAAAAGAAAAGAAAAGAAAAGAAAAATCACTGAGTAGAACTTGATCTAATCTTTTGTCAGCATTGATATGCAACTGAAACAATCCTGGAGTCAGCATGTGCTTTGGCTATTTTCACATATGAGATTCTGTTACATGACTAGTTACAGGCACCAGCTGTCAAAAAAAGCACCATTGAGACATACACTTAACACATAATGGTACAACATTTAAAAAAAAATTACTAAACTAAATGTGAACTCATTGTACAAACATCTTTCTTAGAAAATAAGCTATGATAAAATGAGGCATATGGTGTATAACTACAGTATTAATGAAACTTCTAACAAATGGATTTCAAATACATATTTTTCTTGTCTGCGCTGCATAATTAGTTTGCACATATGGCAGTCCTGACACAGCTCTCAGTTTTTAATAAATGCACCATTAATCAAGCCAGCACCAAACAGTATGAAACATCACACGTTCCCTTCAGAGAGACGTTTTCTTCAGCTGCCTACAGTAACGCAAGTTTGTAGAGCACCCTTTCTGAGAATGAGGTGTGGTTGCATGTGTGGTTCCTTGAGGTTATTGGAAGGAAGTACAGTACAGTTTGGTTCTGCAATTCTAATGGTATTAAGAGCAGTCAAGGTATTTTGCTACAGCAGTTGTGCCTCTTCTTCCATTATTTGATGTGGCTGATTCAGAATACAATCCTATTGAGCTGCTGTGAAATATGATCTCTGCAGAGACTGATATTGTAATTCCTGTGCTTTAAGACTCTTTTTTTTTCTTTTTTTGAATACTCAAAATTTTGCAAGAGCACTTCAGAATATCCAGAAGATGTGCTACAGTGCTCTTTCAGCTCTAATATATTTCAAAATTACTTATATACTATTTGGATGACTGGCCCAAATACAAAAGGAAACATCTTTCAAATCTATTTTTTTTTAAGACAGTACCTCTAAAATCTTATAGCTCAAATTTATAGATCTACAGAAAAACAAGCAAGTTTCCCTTTTTGTTTACATAATTTGTTATTTTCTCCATATATTACTGCATTAAAAATAAATAAAATTCTATATTTTTCTTTTTAATTAGGAACTATAGCAAAATACCCAAAGTGTTACAGACTGCTAACAGGAAAAAAATAGCTCACATTTTTGTGCCATTTAGTGCCGTATGATGACTTCTTGAACTTTAGCTTTTTAATATACTTTAAATTCAGGTTATATAAAAGATACAGTAACCATGATCACCATTGTAATCAAAGGTTTGGTGGTGGCAGAGTTTAAGTTACCCTCCCGCAAGGGTGGTTCTGCAGTCTTGGCAGGATGGAAAGAAAGAGGTCTTCCGCTCTCCCTTCCTCCCTCAAAAGTCAGTGACTCTTTCAAAGCCTCTGAAAAGCAGGTACGCTCTGGTGGGTGGATAGATGAGCCGAGATGACTGAAGGACTGGATTCAGTCTGGAAGATGGCTAGTAGAGGTCTATCCACAGCCTCATTCTGAGAGCTTCCCCAAGCTCTCCTAGGAGGTAGTTGCCCTCATTGCTGTCTTCCAGCTTCTTCAGCTGCTTTTTCTTATATAGGGGAATGCTGGTGATCTCCAGTGTGTGAGTTCCAGGCACTGACTTTTTCTTAACTGTGTGCAAAAAACTCAGTCCATCCCTCTGATGGATTTGAAAGATGCCATCGTCATTGCCATGTGAGATAATGTAGCGCACGTGGTTGGTAAGGGGCTCAATGGCTGGCATGAGTTCTAGGATGTGCTCCTTGTTGTCAAGCCTGGAAATGTTGACTCTCATCTTCAAAGGGCTATCCATGTCTAGACTTTCCAAGCTAATCTGCTCGATCTGAAGCAAAGGAGGAAAGATGGTTTAGAGCAGGATAGAAACAGGTATTCACTTGCATTGAGAGAGGAATAGTATGTGATTACTGACAGTTTATGCATTTGTCAAAATCTAGCTGTGAAAGAAGCAATTGTAAATCCTTTCCACCTGGGAGAACTGCTTGATTCCATGTAACACACGCTATAAATCTTTAAAGCTTCTCACACAGGCTTAACAGGATAATTAAAGTTACCACATCAGGTCTACAGAGGGTGCTCAGATTTCAGACTCTTTTCAGAATCTATTTAACTTCATGCTTGCAAAAAGTCTGTGTAAAGAAGAGACCTATGTTTACTACTGCTGTAAAGACTGTACATGAGGCACAATCCTATTCTTATGATCAACTTCAGTGAGGAACATTACAGAAACATACACCACAAGACTGTATGGGAATTCCCTGAAACTTCTGGTAAGACTGTTTTAATGAATCCTAGCTTCAAAAAAACGAGCAGGCTCAGCACTTGGTGATGAGGAAGTACAGTCATTATAAAGGAAACTGAAGTAAGGAGAGAACCGCTGTAAAGGACTAGTATGTCATGTTGCCCGATTACATCCTATTTGGACCACTGAAAGGAACGTGGAAAAAAGTCCCAGCATTGTTTTTCTGATAAATCAATCTTACGTTCTTTTTTTAATTTGAGCTTCAGTGTAGTTATGCTGCAGGTGAGAACCTGTCCAGAGGTGTTAGCTGTGAACACACTTGGGGGCAGGCGTGTGAGTATGAGTGCATTCCTAGGAAAGCCATCTAAGTACTTCTGAAAGTACTTCTACAAAAATATATCGGCTGTAGCCTTCTTTAGGAAACCTGATACTCAGTGAAGTACCTAGCCTACATGTCAAGCTTCTTTCATGCTTCTAAAGATAGCGAAGGATTTCCCTCTTTGAGGGAATTCCAATCACATGTGAGTACCTATGTGTACTAATATGTAACGTAATTAAAAACACATGGTGAAAACAAGGAAAATTTGTGGACAGGAACAAGTACTGTAGTGTTTTAAATACTGCACGCCACAGATGTCATTAGTGATGAGATTATTTATTTTTTCACATAGTTTTATGGATGTGAAACCTTTCACTTTTACTGCTCAGGTAGTTCTAAGTACTAGAAACTGAAAAGTTTAATGCTATTAAAGAACCCGTAATAACAAGATGTAACAGTTATGAACTAGATATGAAATTAACTGTGCAATAGAAAAAAATGCTCTTCAAAACATCAATGTATTTGTGTGGTGCACTGACCACAGAATTCAGACTGGAACAAGTCCAATGGGAGAGGCAGTGGGGAGGGAAAAGCGATGTTTGTGGGAAGTGTGG
>NW_009628390.1:0-59724 GCF_000690535.1 Cariama cristata | reverse complement strand
GAAATCAAACATTTAGATTTTAAGTGCCAACACTATATCCTTTAGAGCAGAAATTATACCATTACTGGCTTCTTTAGAAACTTTGCCAATGAAAGAACTGGCTTTGATGGCATCATGCAAAGTAGTGTGTACTAGGGCTGGACTTTCTGGATTGTTTTACGTATTTAACCTTTTAGAAAGGAGACTTGTTTCCCCATTCTTCCACTATAACTTGTGTGGCTAGCACACCTTACCATTTTAGTTGAGGGTTTGCATTTTGCCTGTTTGCTTTATACAGCTCTTGAACTACTGAAGGAAAATCTTGTGTGTGTCCCCACCTCTAAATTGAGTCAAGTTTCCTGTTACTGCAGATTTCAAGACCAGTGCTAATGCTACAAGACAATATCCTACCATACAGATAATGCAGATAACAGATATACAGGTAAACTCTAACTTTTGGAAAAAAGTTATCTAAAAGGTGTAAATAGTAGAGCTGTCCTTTCCTGAGTATCCCATAACTTATTTTTATAGCCACAAAATGCAGAAAGAAAAAAACATTAAGTCTGAAGTGTAATTCTCTAATACCCTCAGCAATTCTGCAAATACGGGACTGAAGTGTATCAGCTAGGTCATGGACTCTAGTCCCCCACAATTGTGAGCAACCATGGAATACAGATACTTAGACTAAAATGATCTGCAAGAAGATCTATTTAGCTATCCCAGACCATAAAATGCTGCCCCATCTCCTCCTGGCAGCAGAACAGATTGCAGACATGACCAGTTTCCTAGCTCTCTGTAACTGTAAGAAAATTATTTTGCTGCATATATTTTGAGGAACTAGACCACATCTCACACTACAAAGGACTCTTTACAAGTTTTAAAAACTTCATTCAGTCACAGTTGTTGATGTCTTTCTGATTGTCACATCACTCCTGCCAATAGGACCCAACAGTGAAAACCACTGAGGCTGTGGAAAAAAAATTTTAGCCACTGAATGTGGCATGTTAAAAAATTCTCTCCATTTACTGATAGTGTTGAGTTCTGAATCTCTGAAAATACCTCGAAGTACACTATCGTGCTTACTTATACCGGTACGTACAGTGTCATTAGCACTTCTCTTCCTCCTGTTGTCTTTTTTGGAATAGCCATTGATTTTGCACTCATAACATGTTTCAGGGGACAAAGCATTCTCTGCATCAGCATCTCCATCCAGTGGCAGGTACTGGCCTTTGTTAAATCCCATCCCTGAGACACAGTGGCTGTTGAATAAAAAACATCTGTTTTAGTTACTTCTTGCAGTTTTATGAACGGTCCTGTTAAATGGAAAGTGAGTGTATGTAATCTGTACCCCCTTCCCTTCCTTTCCCTTGGCAGATCTGTGCATTAATTTTCTTCACACTAGTGTGGCATACTGAATGAAATACAACCATTGGCTGAAGGCATGTAGGCTCTTCTAATTTTCAAGTTTTACCAAGAAACCGAACAAAACCATCCTGCTCTGAACTTTGGAACTAAAGAATTTAGCCATTGTCATGTACCAGAACAGTTCATTTGTGTTTAATGTTCTCGGTTAATGTGATCAGTGCGGCTTAAAACTCTTAATTATCTCAGTACAGATGGTAACTATCCTTAGGCAGTAACAGTCCTCATTAAGCAGGTTTGTGAAGGAGTCCTTGTGCTGATTCTGGGGGAGGAAGAACTAATTGTTTAATGTTTCCTATATACTAGATTTAGAATGAGTGTCATGCTGCATGTAGACATATCTTTTTTTCTAGCTTATGGATACTGTGTGCAAAGGGAGTAGAAAGGATGACTTTAGTAGCCTGTCCTTCATTTGCACCTCTGCTCTTCAGTCTGACTAGAGTCCAGCCTTTTTACAGCCTTCTGAATGTGTCTTTGATGAATGACTGTGTGGAGATACTCACCCTTGTCCAACTCTGTAATAGCCAGGTGGACAGCCACAAAGATAGCCACCTTCAGTGTTTGAACAACCATAATTGCAGGGGTTCTTGGTAGAAGAACACTCATTCACATCATGGCATGCACTGGAGAACTGGTCATAAGAAAAACCAGATGGGCAGGCACACTTGTAACTTCCAAGTGTGTTGTAGCAAGAAGCAGAGCCACACATGTTAGGATTGGAGCATTCATTTTCATCTAGTAAGCAAACAAAAATAGATTGGTATCTTCCAATCTGATAGGCATCAGGCAAGCATGACAGAGCTAACAAATCTGAGTATCTGTAAGTCCTAGGGCTCTGCTACATCCTTGACCTCATTACGCCATAGAGACTTGGTCTCTGAAGAATAAGTACATTGGCAAAGCTTCCAAACGCATACAGCTGGGCTGTAAAGGCATCTTAGGATACTGTTACTGTTAATCTTGTATCAACTCAATGTTCCCCCTTCCTTCAAGGTATGTTTCCTGTTTTGCTTAGGGGTCCTCTTTCCCCTGGCAGGGTACGTTCCTACCATGTAAAGTTCACAGAGCAGTAATGAGCTGGAACTTCAGTCGTATTCCAACCATGATAGTGTTCCTGGGCACCTAGCAATGACGCAAAGTTAGCACATACTTGTAGTGGAAACCTGCAGGCTCTGTGAAGGGAAAGACAATCTAAATAGCCAACTAAAATGAAAGAGAAAAGGAAGTATCATCTTCGCCTTGTGGATGTTGAATTAAGATACAGAGAAGATGAATCCTCTAGTCAGTGTGACTGATTTGATGCCAGGCTATATTGTGAAAAATAAGTGAGGAAAGTAGCTTGTTGTGTGGAAGATCATGCTTTTGATAGTTGGCACATACTGCTTATTTATCTTACCTGGGTACTGTTTCTCTGTAGGTGTTTTCCTCTCCAATACCATTAACTTTACCATTCTTGCCTGCAGTTACTAGGAGACACATTCTTTTGAGGACTATCTATAATATTCAGAGACTATAGCTGGTTTGGAGTTTTGTGGGAGTTGTTTGTTCCTGTCACTCTCACCTCAATCCTTTGCTTTCTTTGCGGTAGAGCAGTATTAAGTAAGGAGTGACGGTGGTTGGGACTTCAGAAAAACTGCCTGGTGTGCTACTTAATGTAAAACAAGTATAATAAACTAATTTATATGTCTAGGATCAGGACAGTAAGATCAGCCTACAAGAAATGTATGGCAGCGCTCACAGCCATCCTCTGATTATGACATCATTGACAGAGAACCATGAAAGCAAAGTTGAAAAGGTAAATATGTTGTTATGTTGCCTTGTGAACAGTACAGGATTGGGTTTTTGGGTGTGTGTTGGCTTTCACTAAAAAAAAAATTCTCACATTTCATTTGGTATGGGAGTTAGCTTGGTTCAAGAAACACAGAAAAGAAATGACAGATCGAAGTAGCTAAACGTACAGTAAAACTGCTGAGCTGATTAATTTGTCCCTGTTCCCTGCCCAAAGAACTAATGTTGGCCTTAAGACCGTATTTTGGAAGTACAAAACCATTAATAGTTATGTTTAGTTCCCCCCCCCTCCCCCGCAGAGGTATTTACATTGACTCTTTCAGAAATTCAATTAACATCTTTCCACCTTTCCAAGACGGGGATTTTTCCGAGGAGAAGGGAATCAGAATTTAGGCCTTACTAGGGAAACTCCTCATCACACAGAGTTTCAATGGGATGACTGTGTTTTCTTGTTACCTTATGTCATTGATTTATGTTGGGAGTAACCAGTGTATGGAAGAAGAAGGAGAGAGTTAAAAAAGATTTGTGCCTGCATATCCTTTGTCCTGCCCTGTCTTGTCCTCGCCTGGCAGTTGTCACTATAAACACTACAACAGCTTTGCTGTTTAAATGTATTCTGTGCTGTTTGTTTCCTTACCAACACATTGATTCCACTGGTAATGCTGAATATATCCTTGTGGGCATCCACATCTGTATCCACCCAGGATGTTTTGACAGCCATGCTGGCACCTGTGGTTTCCATCACATTCATCCACATCTATGCAATCGGGAGAGAAGCAAAACACGAAAGGAGACACAATTACACATGTTGCCAAATACATTACTTATTTTCATCATAATCATTGAAACTCCAGCATTTACGACAGACGAGTACTGCTGTAAGATGGAAGCACCATTCAGGCTGGTCTTTCACAAAGTCTGAAAGTCAATTACTGCAGTGTTCTTTCTATCTATCAATAATCCAATAGCAGCTTTTGAGCCTTAACATTACTCAGATTTGGAGAAGAAACGCTATTCCTGGTAATCCCACATGATGTTGCCTAGATGTCGTGTTTAGAATCTGAATGTTTTTTTAATTTCAGTTTTCAAACCAACTACGTAGGACTAAGGTTTCAGTTTCCTGGAACATATTAAAGTGTTTGAATACAAGGAATGCATACCAAACTTGGAAGTAAGCACTTACCTTTGCAATTAAAAAGAAAAAGCAATCTAAAAAGTCTCTGAGGTATGTGTAAATAAAGGAGAAAGCCACAAAGGAAAAAGAAAATGTAAAAACTCAGTCATCTGAAACAGTGTGCTATAAGTAGATTGTAAATGGTCTAATGTGTCAGGTACAGTATACAGTTCTAGTAGAAAACAAAAAAATCACGATATCACAGATTCTAAGTTACACTCTAGTTGTCCATGGTTTGAAACAAATTCATTGGAATTGTGACATCCCAAAGCCTGAGGTGCAGAAAACCATTGTGCCAGGAACTGGAAGCTATCAGTAATGGCATATAGAGCAGTTCTGATGTGCTAGTTGTGTATGCTTTGATATGTGTAATTTAGTGTTTTGTTTTGTAGGTGGCCGGTAAAGTATGCAATACGGATGTATGTAATCTATGAGAACAAAGTAATCTAAGAGAAGATAATGCTTTCTAAAAATTCTGGTGGCATATATTCTGCACTGCTACTCTAGAAATAGGCTTTAAATATCAATACCTGTTTTAAATGCTTTATCAAGGTAGCTGGCATTTTGAGACGTCATAGATTTGTGCACAAATACCTCTGCATTTCTAATTTTCAGCAGCCAGATGGCCTAGTACTGCCTTTTAATTTCTTCTTTGCTCAATATCTGAGGTTCACTGAGGAGCCTGGAGCTCCCAAATAGAGATTTTCTGACTGGGGCTCCCTTTTGGGCCAACAGAGAGAGATGAAGCTCAACAATCTAGTTTGTATTTTAACTGTAGTGAATTACCGTTCTGAATGTGTATCTTTATGGTAGAATACTTATAGTACGGAATTTAGAATCTAATCTTAGATACCCTCAAATGGATGATTACAATTAGCTGAAACAAAAATTGTAGAGAGATTCTGTTTAGACTGTATGAAAATGAAAAAGAAGAAACAACTAGACCTTTAGATGCTGAAATGGCAGCCTGGAAACAGTTGTTCAAGAGTTCAGCTAAAAAGTCACTTTTTATTCTAATTTGTGTAAAAATAGCTCAGGCAGTATGTTCTTACATACAATTATGCTTAAAATTACTCAAATACATTCCTATTTCTTTTTGTTATTTACTTTTACTATGGCTAGTGCTCTGTTTTACCTGACTTTGACATCTCAGGATTCACTAGACACCAAAGTAAAGATTTGCACCATAAAAAAAATTTGACCTTCACTAGTTACCTTCACAGTTTAATCCAGTAGAATCCAGAGAAAATCCCCTTTGACATTCACAGGTAAAACTTCCAGGGGTGTTTTGGCAAATTCCTTTTGATCCACAAAGCAATGGCTGAGAACCACATTCATTGTTATCTTAAAAATGCAGAAGAAAGAGAAGAAGGTAGGTATACCTTGTGGCATGATTTCAGACACGTTCATGTAACATTTCTTAAGAGGCAGAAATCCACAGAGGTTCAACAGTTTATTTTGAAAACACAGCTTTTCATATTGAAATGTCAGATGACCTGACAACTTATGCAGAGCTGTAAGTAATTAATAATTAGGAAGTGCAAGTTACAATTCAGTTATGAGTGCGAAAGACGCAGGTATGTAATTGCTGACAGTGGAAAAATGATGCATTTCTGTATTAGCTGAATTAAATAGTTTCAGTTGGCAAGATTCATACATATGCTTAAGATCTAAAGACATCTGTATCTATTAAAAAAGAAAATGCAATCTGGTTTTGTTTAACTACATTCTAAATCAGATTTGAATACCTTGCCCCTTTGTCTCCATGTGGTTATACTTAGAATACAATAACATGTATTAAATATGTACAACTGTTTATTAAGCAAGAAAATACAAATGGTGGATAGACTGATTTTTCTTTAGCTGTAACTGTTGCTTTTCAAAATCTGTTTTCTGGACTCCTGACATTATCGCTCTGTATTATTTCTGTTTATACAGAGTAAAAGAAATGAATGAGAATTGAGAATGTTGTTCTTATAGAAAAACTGATGAAGACATCTAATGTTTTTCTTACCAATACAAGCTGTATGATGTTGTGTGAAACCAGGTGGACATTTGCATGTGAAGCCTCCAAGGGTGTTGACACAGAGAAACTGACAATTGTGTTGTTTGGTTTGACATTCATCAAGATCTGAAAGTAAGAGATGTTGTCTTAAGAAAAGTCTTCAAAAAAAGTGGTCCATTTAGTCAAACTTGATGAAAATATCACACTTCAAAACTATTTCCTTTTAAGTCAAGGTGCAACAAAATTAGAAGTTACAGTGCATACGTTTGTTTACCTTTACAAGTCTTTCCATCTTCTTGAAGGATGTAGCCCCGGGGACATGAGCACTGATAGCTCCCTTCTGAGTTTTTGCAGATAAAATTGCATGGTTTAGGAGACTGGGAGCACTCATCAAGATCTAAAGAGAGAAAATGTTAAGTATCTGTTGCACTGATTTTTTTTAATCTGTCTTTGAAGGGTCTTTTCTAAACAGCACTATTATTAAGGTAAAAGCATTTGTAGAAAAAGTCCCCAATTTACATTTGTTCAGTGTTCCTATTTCTTTCTCTATGTATGTGTTGCTGTGAACTTTCTATGGAGTTACCACTACAATGATAAACTGAGTCCTGAAAGAGTAATATACCAGAGTGACAATGGCATTACTATTTTCATCTAAGGATTAAGTTGGGGGTTTTTTTTGCATACCATGGTATACTTATATGTGTTAAGCAACAGGGAAGTGGGAAAATGTAGACCACGAACTTAATGAGCTGTTTTGTCAGTCAAAATGGTTATACAGCTGAAACGTATTTCAGTGCTTATTCTACTGCAGGAATATTGCCAGTACAGCTTGTTTCTTGATTTCCCCAAATGAAATACAAAACCAGAAGTGTGTATAAGGAAAAGAAAGATAGAGAAGAGATCAAAGAGAGAAAAACTGCTTTGATTAAAGGGTTTACAGACGTTGATATGCCATTATGTACCAATTAAAAAAAATAACCAATGATTAAGATGCTGAATCTTACCAATACATGATGTGCCGCTTATGTCAGTGGTATAGCCAGCTTTGCAAAAGCATCGAAAGGAGCCCATAGTGTTAATACACTGTCCATTTCTACATAGGTTTGGCATGACCTTACATTCATCAGTATCTGTACAGAAAATATTAATGCGTCTTTCAGTTTTAAATTAGATTTTTTCTTTCTCTTCCATTTTTGCACAATTCCTCATCATCATGCTTCTGATAGGAACTTTACCCTTTCTTTCTGTTTAAAAATGATCTGAATTCAAAGTCAAACATCCTTCAAACTTTCATTACCTGCTATTTCATTGGGTATGCCAGTTCCAGTTTTGCTAACTCAAAATACAAAACACATAGAAGTGAATTTTCTTACAACCAGTTGGATGATGTCCAAATTTTTTCACCACAGTTTAAAAATGCCTGTTTGTGGAAATAGTAACTGCAAAGCACTCAGTGAGACTGTTGTTAGAACAACTCTTGTTGCTTTTGCCATGTATGCAACTTCTCAGTATACAAAAACTTTGGGATCATTTCTAGCTTTTACTTACTGGTTGGTACCTCCAGTTGTAGATCCCAACCCTGAAAATTCTGCACAGCTGTGAGTATTCTGGTTGCAGCTACTGTGTAAAGGTGTTTTTAATTTCTGGTCCCTCAGCAGCTTTTGAAAAAATCAAACTTTGTTGTTTCACAGGAAATTCTTCAAAGGAACTTCAAAGAGAATTCTACATTTTCTTAAATATGCGAGCATATTCTTTTCCCCTTTTCTGCCTCTTTTCATCCCTGCAAATACCTCTTCCATCTGTAGTATAGCCTGGTCCATGTGGACAGAGTTTCTTGTATTGGGTGGTTCCAGGAACCGGACAGAGTTCGCACTGGTTACCCCAGCCCCGGCCTCCATCACAGCAGCACTCAGATTTAGTGACAAGATTCCGGCTGCTTGAAGCCATCTGACACATTGTCTGTAAAACTTCAGCAAAACAAAACCCTTGGCGATTATCTGTAAGGAAGAAGCAGAGAGATCAAGAAAGAGTAGGAGATAAACAACTGATCCATTAAGCATCTGATGTATTATTCTGGCTCTCTGTCAACACATGCAATCACTAGAAGATTATTAGCAACCAGTCTGTGAAGTCAATTTTGACTTAGCCTTTCATATTTGTTGTGTCTTCTGATAATCTGCTGCCAATCCAAGTGTATTCCAGGCATCCCTAAAGTTCAGTACCTGCATGAGTTGGACATGAGTTTTACTTCTAGGAAAGCTGTGCCCCGGAGCATATCTGGTGAGCTTGCTCGATAGTAAAACAGGCTGTGGGCCACACTGAGCTTATGTTTGTTTTGCATTTGAATGATTTACCTGGAATGGGGTTAGAAGTTTGTTTTGTTTGTTTTACTGGCCAAAATAGCATGTCTGATCATCTATAATTATCCTGTTGTAGTTTAAATGACAAAATCCTTAGCACTTAAAAGTGTCTAACTCAGTATGTTACTCTGAGTTTTCACCAGGGAAAAAAAAATAATTTATACGGCCTTACTGTTCATCTGTCCCTTTTTAATTCTATTTTCCTTAATTTTTAAACCTTTTGGTTAATAGCTGTCAGTCATGAAAGAGAAACAAAACTTCAGAGTCATTAAGCTCCTACAAGCTTCCTTCAAACAGGCAGCTGAGGATAGCAGAGATCCCAGCTTCCAGTGCTGATGGAAAGTCTAAATTTTGCAGAGATAGTATCTTCTAAATAGGCTTATTTGTTAATTAAAATGGAGACATTGTCAAATATACTCTGACAGAAGCTTAGGTTTTTACATGAAAGATTTTATTTTTTTCACTTAAAGCTAAAATGATCCTTCATATCCCTCAGAATGTGTATATGTATCAACATCGAGATGATCTTCTCTTTTACAAGTATGAGGAGTAGAATCTGTACATTTCTTACACGAATCAGGTAAAATGAGAACTTTGGCTTTAGGTAAAACTTACTTTGGGTGCCCAGTAACTTAACTGTTTACAACAAATAAAGCTGTCCTCACCGAAAGTGTCAGTTGTGTAGAACAGAATGTTTGCTGTAGTAATTTGCAAGACTTAGCAGATTTCTCTTCTCCTAGATAGGTATATTGTGCAGGTCTTCATGCACATTATGACTTGAAGAACATATAATGCTTTGTCCCCAATTTGAGATGTGGAATAAATTTTAATGTGAACAGAATATAAGGGTTTGCACAATATATTTAAAATAATGTAACCTAAGACATAATGCTTGTGCTTTAATTCTGAAGAAACACTTTGTTTCTGCCAGACTAATTTTTCAGTGCAATTTCTGACTCAGGAAACTCTACAGGAAAAACAGCAATGAGCAAACTGACCCAAAGCATAGCTTTCAGAAAATAATAAGAAAATCAAATATTAAATATTAGAAAGTAATAATGACCTCCAAGCAGGGTATTTCCTTGGTATTAATGACTGGCTGGAGTTAACAGACTGCCGCATCCTCTTCCCATCTGATCTTAATCCTTAGGAAATACCCTGCACTTCCAATGTTATTGCTTTGCCATGAAGTCAGCACACTACTGATGACAATTTATAGGGAGCTGGTTTTATAGTACTTACATAAGATAATATATGTTTCATGCAAGAATATTAATAAATACTCATACAGTTTCAGTACTGTAAAACTGTGAAGTATACACTTGAACGCCAATCACAAAAAACTATGGTTTTGCAGTTGTGTTTGACTTCTAAAAAGGGAACAATTAATTTTATAGTGCAAATGACAAGTCTGAACATATTGAAACGGAAATACAGTTTGATGAATATAAAACCCTTCATCAACATTTAATGTGCCTACCTGAAAATTTTTTTGCTATATCTTGCAATTTTTTGGTGAAATCCTAGTATTTTGTATTCACAATCACTGTCTGAATAAAAGGTACAGAAAATTCAGATGCCTTGTTGCAGTATTGCGGTGTTTAAGATAGCACTCTGAATATGCAAACACTTAATTTTGCTCTGCATTCCAGTTTTTATCTAAGGTAACTAAATTCTGCTTCTTCTTTAAAAATACCTGTATTTTGTCTGGATAATGTTGCTCAGCACCATATTTATGTCCTTCGGAATTTAGACATTTCTATGTGAGGCCCCTGATTGCTAGATTCAGCTGATATTCTCAAGATGCTCCTCATTCCTAGAATTATTTAATATCATATCATAGTTTAATTAATAAGGATCATTATTTAATTTCTGAAGATATGAGAGATGTTAGGTACTCAGAAGCCTAATGTACACTCTGCATCCTTTATACTTTAATGTAAGATGAAATGTATATGAAAGAAGCATTTACCAAGACACTCAATGCCTGACGGACTTGACAGGAATCCTTCATTACATTCACATCGGTAGCTCCCAATAAGGTTCACGCAACGACCATTTTCACAGATACCTGGCTTAGTGCGGCATTCATTTTCATCTTAAAAGCAATATAATAAATAAAATTAAATTAATTGTTACATGAAAATACATCAGGCTTATAGAATGCATTAATTATTCTGCCTAATATTTGCAAAATATTTGCAAGAATTGGAAAATCAACAACTGATTAAACCTGGAAAGAACTTTTCCTAATAACACTATCCTATTCCATTCCTCATGTACTGCACCCTAGGATGAAAGCTTTAATTCTTGTATGTTCTTTGCAACTTATAACAAGAAACAGAAAACACTTGCAGCAGAGCAAGTTTAGTCATAACTTTTACCTGGCAAGTAACATTCAAATAAAATTGGAATACATGCAAGATTTGAGTAACAAATTTGCACTTTGTAATCATTGTCTCTGAACATGTTTGACCTCTTCTGCAATCAGTCACATTTCAGTTTGCACATCATTTCCCTGAAACAGTTTACAATGTTAGTGAATTTCCTTCCATAGCTAATGACACAGATGCTGTAAGCAATTACACACCTTTATAGATACTTAAAATAAAACCTCAGAAAAAGCTCAGGTGATTTAAAAACGGCAAAAAAGGCAAAACTACTGTTAATACAGATTATTTCCCCCTGAAAAAAATAATAAAGATCTGTAAAGGAGAGTAGTCATTCTCTTGCTGAAGGAACACTGTTTTAAAATATTTTCATTTAAAGCATTCATGAGATGGATGTTCAATTTTTTTTTTCCTCTGAGCCAATGACAGTCTCAGCTACTTCTGTCCACAGAGAACTCTGGAATGGTCTTGGGTTTTTTTATGTACCAGAGGAAAGTACAATTTACCCAAATGTAGTTATTGTTTCCCGCTCAACTAGTTGAGAAAATGTTGGAGGAAAGCTGTTCACTTACTTACAGGATGGCGAATTATTTTGAACTATGGCCGTTTCCACATCTTTTGCTCTTCATGGCTTTCGTGTGTTGTTTCAGAATCTTACAATTTTAATTCTTTAAGGAACTACCACATTATTTGTAAACATGCTAAATAATTTTGCTTCCTACTCCTCAAATATGGTATCTTTTGTTTGGCAACTTGACTTTTAAATCTAACAAGTGTCTAAAAAACCTTCTGATTTTGTTGTACAACAAAAGAAACAAACCCAGAGTTTTTATTCTGAAATACTTAGTCATTTAGAACTATTTTCAGATAAGGCTCAAACCTTGAAACAAAAAAGAAAATTTAAAATGTTGGGCATCATTAGCTATCTTAAGTGTCCTTTATGAATTGCTATTTTCTAGTTTATTATATACACATACAGAGAATTTCTCATTTGTTTGCTTGTTTGTGTTTCAGTAGATGTCTTCTTGCCTTTCTAAGCTTTACCTGTACAGCCTTCTCCATCAGGTCGCCGTGTCATTCCAGGAGGACAAATGCACATGAAAGTACCAATCAAATTTTTGCACATCATGCCTCTTGATTCGCAGTCATGGAGACCTTGAGCACACTCATCTAGATCTGGAAAAAAAAAAAAAAATTTGTTTGAACTTCCTTCCAGTAGCTTCAGTTACTGAAGACAACTAGCACTTTCTCAACAAAAGGGACATACAGACTTCCCTAACTAACAAGCATTGAAGGAAAATCTGAAAGCTATACTTAATTGCAGTTGTTTTAGCCTTTGTGAGCTGTATCATCTTGTCATGTTAAAGATGAAATTCACCACTGTGACCTTCTTGGCTTTACAATTCCCATCAAGGGGTACACTTGATAACAATCATAATAGATACTAGTCTTACATGACTTCTGAAAGAGCAAATCACCATCTGCTGGGCCATTTGCTACATTCCACTGAGAGGATGAATGAAAGATGCACAGAAGTATTTGGGTTATGCTTTGGGCAGAACAGCGTGATTGAAGTTGGAGAAAAGTTTATATGCCGGTCATTACCTTTGCACATCTTTTGGTCTTCTCTTAGTTCATAGCCAACTGGACATGTGCATTCATAGAAACCATAAGTGTTGATACAACGAAAAGCACACAACAAGGGATTCTGAGCACACTCGTTTATATCTGAACAGAAAGGAACAAAATTGTCATTCTTCACTGAGTTTTAAAACAATCACCAAGATGGTTTTCTTATACCTGTGCTTCTCTTGTCAGCTAGAAAGTATCACAAATGTAATAATTCAAACCAGAAATTTGTGGATGTTTGGCTTTGAGTAGCCAGAGAAAATTGAACAAAGCTCTGCTTAAAAATAATGGCATAATAAATATGTAACTATTTGAGTTTAGAATGACAAGTTAGGACAAGCGTATTTCAGATTTTTATTATATGATCATTTTTTAATTTATTTTTGTGTGATGAGAGATATCAGCTTTTTTTCCAACTCTAAAAAAATGAATTCTTGCTTCAGAAAGCAAATTAATTATGATTCACAAAATAGAAAATTTGTAAAAAGCATCCTGATGAGCATCTGATGAGAGCAGAATGGTTGTACACAATCCCCACACTATGAAAAATAAGAGGTACTTAATAAAACTAATAGGGGATTAGTTTGAGACAGATGAAAGAAAGTACTTCTCTTAACTAGTCAGAGTAGTAAAATTCTGGATCTTGCTCCTACAACAGGCTGTGGAGGCAGATGGTATCAGCCGATTCAACACTGTACTGGACGGACTCCTGGACAACAGATCCATAAGTGGATACTAAACGCACTCTGCAGGTATGCATCCCACAGTTTACATCATACTTTCCCTATATCATCAGTGCCTGCATTACAGGAGTGAATTACAGAAAGCTGTTAGTCACGCTTGTATGCTGAATTAGCATTTCAACGGTGAGGAATGAAATAACGGACTAGATGGACCAGTGGTCAGGTCAGTTTATTACCTTCAGTATAACTCACTTGTTACTATAACCGTGATGACTGGGTCAGTTCATGATGGCTCTGCCTCAGCTATGAAAAATACTCTGCAAATTCAGGCTTTTTTGCGATGGTTAGCTATACTACTTATGAGGATATTTTGGGGGCTCAACAGTTACTTCCCCCACCCTTCCAACAAACACCTGAATAATGTAACATACCACAACATGCAGTTTGGGAAATCCTGTGATAAACTAAAAATACTGCTTAAATCAATTCAGGACTTCTTTTTCAATGACATATTTCAAGCAGAGAAACTTTTTTTCCCTCCTAGTTATTATAGCACCAAAAACCTGGTTAATAAAGTAATCGGAATACCAAGGACTGGACAAAAAATAAAAGAAAAAAAAAAAAAAAAAGAGAACAAGTTACCTTCACAATTCATCATTGGGCCAGGCTCAAATCCTTCATGACAGCTGCATTCAAAACTGCCGATCACATTAGTGCACGTACCATTTCCACATGGATTGCCAACTGAACATTCATCAGTATCTGTATATCATGAATAAATGCAAACTGAAGAGAACTGGGACACATTTCAAATTGTGTTTTAAGTTCAAGTATTACAATTGTTCTAATTTAAGAAATATGGACACACCGATGCAATGTACTCCAGTGTAATCTAAGTTGTATCCCATGGGGCACTCACAGCGGAATGATCCATCAGTATTGATGCAGTGACCATTTGAGCAAATCCTTGGGCTTTCAAGGCATTCATTGACATCTAAAAGGCAGGAAGATATTAGCAACCACTTGGCTGATGCATTTCTGTATAAAGTCTTAAAAAAGCATTTTAAAAACACTAAGTGCCCTATTCTGTTTGTCTCTAGACATGCAATTTCAAAGGTAATCTTCTATCATTTCATAAAAGTCACCTGGGGCTGTGGGGAGTAAGCCAAACCAGGACGCCATCACATACTATACTATCCAAGTCTAGTTTTAAGTATAAATATATATTTTTTTAATTATCAGGAAAAAGAATACCTACCTTCACGTGTATCATCAATTCCAGGAATAGTTCCATGACCATATGGACACAGGTCCTGAAAAGCAACTGTAGAAGTATGGTTTTTAAAAAAAAAAGAGTGAGAGAGAGAACCATGACAGATGGTTAAAGCCATCTGAAAATCTACTATACCACATTTTTCAAAACTGTCAACTGTTTAAATCACAGTCATTACGCTGTCTTGACAGATGCAAAAGTAACACTGTCTCTAGGCTGGGGAAGCAGCACTACAACTCATTGAGCTTCCATGTGTGCATGGTTTGGTGCCTTCCCCTTTCTGTACTTGGAGAAAACCAAGAACTGAAAACTGTCGATTACTTCAGGGATTCTTGGCAGTGTCCCATTTTGCTCTTCTCTGTTGCCTAAAGCAACAGAGATGGAGGCTAATAGTTCATTTCTCTACAGAGCAAAACCAACAACTCAGTATTTCTCTTTTTCTGTGATTTCTTCTATTTAATGGTATTCCTTTTGTTGACCTGAAAATGGTTCTAGAAAAGGCCGTTAAGAGAGAACGCCAAAAATATCTCTCCTTCTAATGATCAAAAAGGTACAACACAAACATGCTCTTCCTCTTCTCCCACCTAAAAAGGCTTTATTTTAGATCTTGATATGTACCTTCTTCTTCCTTTGGACAGAGCTCACAAGGATCACCCCATCCTTCTCCTGGCATTTTACTGCAGCAACACTTTGCCTTTGTGGTGTTGAAAGCCTTTGGCAGAGAGCATTTCCCATTCTCAAAGTTAGTGAAACAGAAGCTCTGGCGAGTATCTAAGAAAGAAAATACTGTTACATGGAGGTAGCATCTCCTACATGATTAGATGATGACTGTCTAGCCCTGAAAGGAATAATGTAAGGCCTCTTTTTTTCATACGATTTTGAAAGCACTTTCCAAACTCATAAGGGCATGGTTTGTAAGGCAGCTGCAGAGGTCCTTTTTTACTCATTCTACAGAGTGTCTGTTTTCTCCTGGAGTAAGTTATGACAATCATTAACTTACCAAAACATCTCCGCCCATTATCAGACAGCACAAAACCTGTAGGACAGATGCACTGGAAACCTCCTGGAGTGTTCGTACAAGAGCCAAAGAGACAGATGTTGGGATCGTCGTTACACTCATTAATATCTGTAAATGAATGGAGAAAAGAATCACTGTAACCCCATTGGCTGTGAATTCCTTGGTTAAGAAAGATTATTTATTTATTTAACTGCAGCAGGAGGTGCTCCTCCAATAAAGCACCCAAGAGACAAAGCAGCCTCAAGGTTCCACTAACTCTTTCAAATTAAAGCATTTCACTGGCATGCACATTCCTCTCCAAATACCATTCTGTGTTCTTTGTCATATTTACAATATAAACATTAAATAAATGCTTTCAGACTGAAACAGAGAAGATATATTTCTGATACGAAAAATATTTTATTGGAAACACAAAACATTCAAAGATGAATTTTTAAAAATCTGTATGTTGGGTTTTTTTTGTAATTAAAGTTGGGCTTTTTTCATGCTGATTCAACTGAAACTATAGCTAGTTATTAGTAGAGGGAGACCTATGATTATATTGATATATTCAGATTTATATTTACCATCTTCCACAGCCACTCTTGCTATGTTATTTAAAATTTTTTGCCCATTCAATTGCATAATTTAGAAGATATTGCTATGACTATTTAAATGTGAGATTTGATTTTTTTAAAAATAGAGATCTTTTTATAATTATTGAAACTTAAACCAAAATAAAAAAGTACTTAATATAAACACCAAGTGCCTGTAAAATTGTGCAGCTCAAACAGTAACAGGCTGCATATCCTGCATCTATATAGATAATAGAGTAATACATTAATAGACCTTTAATTTTTCATATCTATTATTTATAACTGTATTTTAATTTACTCTACTCTGCAAATACCGACAGAAAATATAAGCCTCCCTGCTAAAGTAATTTCTAAAGGCAATTACAATTTAATAAATTCTGAAATGTATTTTAATAGTTTTCAAAGCTACCTCCGCTTTGCAGCACAACCCCTCATAAGTCTTTCAGTAAGTGATATTAAAAGGACCATCACAGAGACCTATGTTTGTATAAGCATTCTACAATAATATCCATATTGATCTTAATCAAAGTGTAGGCAGGAATATGTATTCTCCATGAAAGCAAGCTTCATGGATGTTAAGTCACAAATTTGTAGTGCCATTTTTCCTGGTATTTGTTGGACTCTCTACTATACTGAATCTTAGAAAACTGACCTGTATTTAGCAGATAAAGTAACAACAGAAATATAGTCTTTATCACTAGGAGAACATAAGTGGAGTGATCAAATAAGTCAGGCAGTAATAGATTCTGTGACATTACTTCTGAAAAATACTACCTTGAGTCCCATTTGCAGAAGTAACTATTAGGTATAGCACATGAACAAACCACTGTAGCGCAACCTGGCAAAACATCAAACTCTGCAATATCTTCCCATGAACGGGTTCTTACTATGTGAAGCATTTAAAGTCAGCTTATTTCAGTGAAAAGAAGGTAATTATTTTCCCAGATGGTGTCACAGTGGCTAATACACAAAGCTCAGCAACTCAGCTGCATTAATACAATGGAAAAGCTGCTCTTTTGAAGTACTGATTATTACTGTAATGAATGGATTGGAACTAGTGGAAGAAACTCTTTTTGTTGCCATGATAAACAGGTGACTAGCCAGACTGTGGAAGTAAACAAGTCCTCTCCCCTTTGTTCCCATAAAATGAAAGGAAGTATATTAAACAGTCAGGTGAAAACTAAGAATTTTTCTGTGGCTCACATCTGTTGCCCACCTTCACATTACAGACAGAAGTAATGAATTCTTATAAAGTTGTTTGCATATAAGATCAATAGAAAGTAATGGGGAACATATGTTGCAAGAGCAGTCATAATATTAATCAAAGTATTAGTACAGTCACATGTGATCAGGCATTTTCTAGGAACTTTAGCTGCAAATTTTCTGGACACATGGCAGAATGAAGAAAAAGAATGCTATTAAGTCCCTTTTACTCAGTTCAGGGAAAAATCTGTTTGGCAGTCACTGATGCTGTAAAAAACATCAAGAGATTCTATGAGGATACTAAAGTCGTCATAAACAGTGATATTCCTGGAAAACAAAAGCTTTCCTTTTAAATTCATGATTTTACAACTGTAGGTGATTTGAATTCATCTCACACATAATTGCTAATATGGAAACAGTAGCTGCCAAAAGAAACCATGAAGTTGGCAGGCAAACTGAATACGGTGGCATGATACAAAAGGATGAGAGAACTCTGGGGCATAGAAAATACATCCTATTGCTCAAGACAAAAATTCAAAAAGGTTCCTGTGATCCAGTTCCTGCACCTATACATATTAGGTGGCTATAGGCCAACACTTTATGCCCTTGCCAGTGTTTTCTTCAGTCCATACAAGAACATGTTGCTCATTTATTACTGGGAGTTATCTGGACTGGAGTGCCACACCAGCCAACTTCAATCATTTAAGCTGAAAACCAGGTTTCTTAATATAGTCACAGTGGACAGACAGGTGCTTACTTTGTCCTCTGACCATGCAGAAACCTAAGGCTTTTAGGTTAGCTACCTGAAACTACTTGTGTGCACCTTCCTTGCCAGGTGCCCACATAGTTAATTTAGATGCCCAATAAATTCACAGTAGTCCTGTGCTTTGTTCTGATGGAAAAGGGAGTTGTAACTTGGATTTATTTCTCATTCTCTGCCACACCAAATCTTAATTCGCTGTGTGACACTCAGCTCCTGAACAATATTCAAGGCTTTAAACAAGACTGATATGAACAAACAAGAACATGCAAACTGATGAAAGGTCTGCTCTACCCTCTTCCACCTCCTGTGAGTCTTAGCACTTGAGAGACATTATACAAAAACTGAAATCAGAAAAGTTGCTAGAAGAACCCAATTTAAGCAATTGTTCCCATAAGCTCCATAATTTTATCAAGATTTTAAAACTTCACAGCCCTCTGAAACCAGAACCTTAGTTCATGCATTGTTTGCCAAGAACTACTTTCCTGTAAACATTAATTTTTAAAAAAAGTGAATGAAAAATAAAATACCATTTAAAAAAAAGTAAATATTTTTGTTTGCATTAACAAAGAAGTTAACGTACAAAATATAGTATAATACAGTACAAAATATCTTGCCTTCCATTTTTAAAACCTCTTTCTGAAGATTTTTCCTACTTATTTATTCCCTGTAACCATGATTTTAAGTTGGGCAACATTCACAAACATTAGGGTGTACAACTACTTTCCACCAAATTAGAATGAGGTAATTTTTCTAATTTTTAAATTGTTCAGAAGCAACAATTACAACTTGCCTTACCAATACAACTGTCACTTTTTACTTCATATCCTGGTGGACATATGCATCTGAATGATCCTTCCAAATTTTGACAGGTACCAGGAGAGCATGAACCGGGTAGTGCCACACACTCGTTTGTATCTTTGGAGAGTAGATGGAATCAAGAAACGTTTAGAATCATGTAATTCTTACGGTAACAAAACAGGCTCATTCATGAAAAAGACTGTAGGATTCTTTCCTAATTTTCTTTTTCTAGGGCATTTAAATGCTTGAAGATCAACAATTATTCCAAAACCCAGTTACTTCTATTGTATTTTCACTGAAGTTACTGTCCCTTTTTTAAATTTTTTTATATACTTAGATACTCAGCTTCTGGTGCTTCCCTCCAAGTGGGAGCTAATAGTTTGATTATTTCAGCTCATCAGTACTTTAACATCTCCATGTGGTATCATACATACCAATGCAATTCTTGCCATCTACAGTAAGTTCATATCCTTCATTACATAAACATTTGAAGGAACCAATTTCATTGAAACACTGTCCATTTCTGCACACCTGACCGAAGAAGGAACTGCACTCATTGGTATCTGTAAAAAACCCAAAACATAACCCCAGAAACGAGAGTTTAGTCTCAGCATAGTATATACAGTATGTTATAAACACAGTCAAGTTGCAATATATATTTCTGTGTAAAAGGCAAATCTTGCAGCAACAAGGGAACAGCTGGCAGCTAGTGGAAACTAACTCTCACTCAAGTGCATTAAGGTATATGTTCTACTTAAACAACATTCTTTTTTTATAGGGTATTATAATTTTCAAACTTGCAGCATTACCTCAGCTACTGCATCTGGAGACATTGAATTACTGCCAAGTGACTGTATGATACTAACTGCAGACACAGAAAAGAAAACGTTACATGGAGTGTTCTGGATTTTATCTGGATTTTTATGTGCTTGAGTTTCCTCCTAAAACCTGCCTCATCATTTTCAAATTTTGGAATATGTCATTTGTTTTCTGCAGGATGATTTTCTCCTTCATAACAGTTCTGAAATGAGGTTTGAAAATGCTTATTAGTTTGTAGAGTTACTTTAATAATACAGGCTTAAAGAAGCACTACGTAAGGAAAAATACAGATGAGAAAGTGTCAGAACAAATGAAAAGGAGATCGGATAAGCATCATGGTGTAAGAACAACTTACACTTTGCTATTCTACAATACTTGAATTTGAATGATGAAGACTAACATCAGTTTTACTGAAAAGGTTTTAGTCTTCTTCAGAAACATTAAGCACCATCTCCTGAAAGAGATGTACCTTCTGCTTCTGCCAGTACAGCCATGCCTGTGTTACTAGTTTATTCCATAGCACATTTCTTCTGTGTTACAGTTCTACAAGCAGAAATACATCCTAAGTATTGTATTGGGATGGGCTAAATTGCCTTTGAATGACTGGGACAGTTTGGATGAAAGCCCAGAGGCTCTCCAAGCTGTCAAGAGGAGTGCTAAGAAAAGGCCAAGTCTCTGAGTCAGCTTGGGCTCCTTGGCCTCCTTGAAGGCACAGCCTGGAGCAGAAGTGCTGGATGCTCCTGGCAGTAGATTGACAGCTATACTGCCAAGGGAAAGAACCTCCTTGGCAAACAGTGCCATTCTTAGGCAGCAGACTCTTCTTCCTTGAACAAGTTTTTAATTTCCTCTTTCCTGGACAAGGAGAGCATTTAAAATACTTATTTAAGATGTTTTAGCTCTCTGTTGAACCAGAAAGGAACCACTAGACTTTGTTCTGTCTTCCTTATGTAGCAGGAAGGAATGCAAAGCCTTCCTCTCTTTTGGCTTATGCTCCGCACAAGGGAGAGGATCTCCAGAGACATGTTCCTCAGCCCTGGAAGAATTTAGTTGCTTTATCACAAGTATCCAGGAATTTAAATTGTCCAAAACAAGCAGATATTGTGATGTCCTGTGTTTTAGGAAACAGCAATGCCTGTATAAACTCTGTGTAAGCAGAATTCATCTTAGGAGAGCAGATTTGGTAATTAGTTGTACTGGCTTTCTTACTGCCGGTCTGCTTCCTCTTTCACACCGTGTGCAAGTGTCAAGTAATATGGTGAAATAAAGAAATTATTCTAAATTCATGAGACAAGACTGGTGGTATGATATAACATATGCTTATTGTGAGTGGTGCCTATGGACTGTGGCAGTAGTCAAGGACGTCTGCTGTAATTACCCAGTAAATCTAATGAAGGTGAGGGCTGCATTAAAACATCATTGAACTGTAAAGTTGCCCCAGTGGTCCAGAGATTTAGGGTATACGTTATCTCAAGCTGGCCAGTAAAAAATACTTTTAACCAGTTTAAAAAATGACAGTAATGATTAAGCTCTAGGGCTGGTAACAGTATTAGTTACTGCACTCAGAATTAACTTTCTTAGGACCCTGACTTGTCTTCCATTTGATTTTTAACTACATACCATCCTCCTTGGCATACCAAACCAGCAGCAATGAAAATAAAGTTTGATTTACACCACCTACCCATGCAATCATTATTATGAGTTAATTCAAATCCTGGATAACACAGGCAGTTATATGATCCAACTGTGTTTTTACAAGTTCCATTTCCACATGGATGGTGTTCACATTCATCAACATCTGTGAAGAGAAAATAAACTGTATGTGGGAACTGATTTTCCCAGGTATGTGCTAATGTGTTACCGCTGCATAGTGACAATATTCTAAACCTCAGTCTCTCCTTTCATCTGTCACCTTTTCTATTTATACTACTGATTTTTACCGCTTCTGGGTACACATAGAAAAATGTTACATGAAGCATTTTTATATGTATTTTAAAATAAAAGATACTGTTACAGGCAAAGATAAAAGTAAGTGCATGTACAGTATCTCAAAGCATTCTGTCTTTTTATTTTCCATACATTTCTTAATTTCTTAAGGTACATTAGTGATCAGAACTTAGTAAAAAGGACTGAGCGTCTCAGCCCTGGAACTATCTCAAATTTTATATACATATTTTACTCTTACGCCCATGAAAACCTGTTGAAAATGCTCTATAAAGGAGTTTTGTGTCATTGTTCACAGGTCAATTTACATATGCAAATATATTATGTCAATACTACATCCAGAATTACAAAGACTGCTTACAAACTCTCAAAAAGGCACTAAAATTCAATGTTTCCTGCTGTGTGTTTCAGTAATTTCTGGAGTTTCATGTGGATCTGGAAGGTATTTAGATCTTTTTCTCCTAGTTCTTGTGGGTTTTCTGAAACGTTTTATTTATTTGCAGAAGGTAAACATTTTGCTGTGTGGATCATTTCCATAACCTGCCATTGTCTAGATTTGTATTTCATACTACAAAATTTTTAGAATTACTTTTAGAATAATTTAAGTTACAGTTTCGAGTAACCAGGCTCTCGAAATTTTGCATTTTTAACACACAAGTCACTTTCCCAAATATCCTCCTCACATAGTTTGTCAAATGTGATTTAGTCCAAATATCAGAAGAGTCAAGGTGTATATGGATATGTAATACAATGTGAAAAGGTTTTAAATGTCTGTTTAAAGTTGAAATTGGAACACACGTTATAGAAGACACTGAATTTCTCTATAGCTTAGAACTGACACTTAGATGAACATTATTTCAAAAATCAAAATAACTTTTCGGCAATTTTTCTCAAAGAGAACCGAATTCACACATGCCTCACCTTTGCTTTTTAAAACCTTACAGGACTGATTACAAAACACTAAAAGAACAAGAAACACTCTTATTTTGCAATTTTCTAATTTCTTGTATCACCTCTATAATGTCATAATTTTAATATGAAATGAGTACAGATTTAAGTTACATTAAAGGTGGGATTCTGTTTTTTAAATGAAATATGAACGCAATAAATTTCTAAATAATTAAAAAATCTGTGTCTATTTTTTATCTCCAAACTCTATCACTCTGTGATATCTCCTAAATTCTCAGTCATATAAGCCATTTTATGTATTTTTGTAAAAATGGTGTTAATATATTCTTCAGTAACATGGAGCTATCTCTGAGAACACTGTGATTTTTTTCCCCAAGCTACTGTATCCACTCCAAGGTCAACTTCACACACTTTATTCACAAAAATTTAAAAACGTATGAATCAGTCGTTTAATGTCACTATAATCTCCTCAAAAATTTAGACTCATCTCCTCATTTAAAAAAAAAACCCACAAACAAACCACACACAAAAGCATTTTCTTTCCATACCCATGCACATAGTCTGGTCCTGGGATGCCTTAAAACCGTTGTGACATATGCACTGGTAACTTCCTTGGATGTCCACACATAAACCATGACTGCAAACATTAGGAATTTCCAGACATTCATTGCGATCTGTAAGAAAAATATAAAACAGATGGTACACATTATTGACTTTTATTATTCATTCATTTTACACAAACATGTTTTTACAATCTGTTTTTATTATTAAAACCAGACTCAAAATTATCCATAGCTAAACCTGAATTGTAACAAAACTTCATTTTATAGGAACTTCTTGCCTATGTACACTGAGGTCAAAACTACAGTTAGGATTTGGACATCAAGAATGCTCTTTAAAAATTTTACCCTGCCTTTTCTTCCCTTCTACAGAGAAACAGGGATATGAAGTAAAAATGTTACATGAAACAGCAGAATATGCAAAGTAACAGAAAATAAATTATGCTTTTACCCTTTGAGAGAATTACACACATACCATTGATCAGGTACAAATAGATTAAAACAGACAAGAAAAGTCAACTGATCTCTTACCAACACAGGCACCATTGGGTGAAAGTTTAAAACCAGCAGCACATTCACAGCGGTAACTACCAGGACTGTTGATACAGTCTGCATTTCTCTGACAGAGATTGTCTCCATTGCTGCACTCATCAATATCTGAAATACCAAGAATCATGGTTCAGACATCAGAAACCACAAGACAGTTACTTCTGCCTAGAATTTAAACTGTATTTTCCATCTTGTGCAAGATGAATATTTTGCTCTCAACAAAGCATGAATATTCTGACCTTCAGCCTCCTGATGAAAATGAAAAGTCTCGTAAATGCAAATGAAAAGCAAAATCAATACAATTTCATACATAACATTTTTTGGATGAAGGAGGATCCTACGAATCCAACTTACTACACACTGAAGTGGCTTTGTAATTTTAAAAGTCTGCCTAAAGAAATTAGTTTCTGTATTAAAAAATGTTCCTCTTTGCCTTTGAATGGAAATACTAAGTGGCACAGCTTGTTAGCTTTTCAAGGTGCATGTGTCAGCACAAGACCCTTGAATAACAATGACAAAACTTCTATTAACACACACAGAATTTCACTATTAGCTTCTATGGATGTCTCTACCTATAAAACTGTAGAAGAGACACAAGAGAGAAAAAATCAAGGAAACTTTTATTTCAGAAATTTGAAGAACAATAATTAAATTTCCTCCCTACAATAAAATAAAATAAAGGCATTTAATTTACTTCCTATTTAGGAGTCAGTGAATCGCTTGACACAAAACTGTTACGAATTTTATTAAGCGCATGTGCATATGTATTAAAGACAAACATGTCAAACTGATTTACAGATTTGAGCCCTATTAAAAAAGCTCACAGTCTGTCTCTCAGATTTTGAAAAACATGTGAACTAAATGTTCCCATTCCCTTTAAGATAAGCATGCTTATGGGGGCTAAGTAGAAAATAACGTCATTTCAAATCACCTTCACAGACCAAGAGCAGGTCATTGTAGCTGAATCCAGTGGGGCATTCACAGCGGAAGCTGCCAACCTGATTGATGCAAACACCATTTGCACAGATTCCTGGGATTTCCTTACATTCATCAATGTCTGAAAATGAGATGAGCTAGTCAAAGTACAGTACACTTCATGGCTTTACGTACTGCTTGGATTCTAAATTTCACTGTGCTTAAAACAGCGTTGAGAAGTTCCATTTAATCTACAGAAACTTATGCCCATTATGAGACAAAATAAACTATGCGAAGCGCAGTAAGTGATCAAAACAGAGTAATACTAAATATTAGGCAAGACGCAAAACAGTTACAAATGTGAAGATAAGTCCCACAACATTTTTGAAGCCAAAACCTTTTAACTTACCAATTAAAACTCAAAACCATGAACTAGGATGGAAGGTAAGTTCATAACAAAATATAGAAATAAAAAAATATAAATCAGAAATATTTTACACAAAAATTGGTCTCACAATTTATTTCACCATTTTAACTCCACAACGAAATCAGTATTTTATTATATGAAATGTTAATTTTGGTACCACTATGCAGCTGCAACAACCTTATAAAAACAAGTTTTGGTTAAAATAAGTTTAGTGAAACTTACCAACAGCCTTTCCAGTATGAATGTCAAAAGTGAACCCAGGAATATTCCCACATATGTTCCTGAATTCAGCTAGAGCAAAACAGAGGACAATGCATTTTCAGTGAATATTTATAAATCTCCCAAGAATTACTTGCAGTCTTCTCACCTTTTCAAGGGCTGATACAAGCCAAATCTATTCAGAAGACTCAGTGCGTCTTGTACAAATTGTATTGAAAACTCAGACTGCTAATAAATGAATGCAAATTGAAACACTAATTCATACTTCTCTTTTCTCAAATCCTTGCAGACTTTCGCATGTGAGTAAATGTCTGGTTTGAGAAAGCAACACTTCAGTTTTTATTTCAAACAGAACTCCTTGACTTACCTTTAAGGTTTATTCCTGCTTTCTAGATACCTGTAGACAGAATCTACAGCAACAGTTTCAGACAGGCAAAATAAATGTAACTTACCAGTATCTAGCCTTTTTTGATGATACTCCCTCTGTTCTTTTCTGCAGAGATTACTGCAACTTAGTTCCACTAAACTGTAGAGCAGAATGGACACTCTGCTTTAAAAAAAGATGCTCCAAAAATGAGCATTGTTTTAGCATGCTAATTTTATATCCTCTTTTCCAGACCATCTTGAGGAGGGAAATGCACAGTGTAAGTACAAAATCAATGAACTGATGGTTTTGCAGGCAAGGTGTATGAAGTTGAGTGGATTTGCAACATAGAGAGAAAAATTTCTAGCATGGAATCTATTACTTATTGCAGGATGTAAGAAATAATTACTTCTTTAAAAAAAGTGTTTCTTATAAAGCATCTACACTAGCATGAGATTTTGCTGGTAAAACAGTTCCTTCCAGAAAAAAAAGTATTATGCATTTACAGTACATTGATAAATTTTGATCTATGAAATATGAAAAAGACAGGCCTACAACTATAACTATGTCAAACTTGCAAGATGTTGAGTACCAGCAGAATTGTGTACTAGAAGCCCACTTGTTTGAGGGGAGCAAAATAATTCCAATGTGAAGATGCAACCAGTTTGAATGAACAGTTTGCTTTAAGTGTGTGTTTGCAAACAATAACCATACTCAGCATGTTTTTAGATCATATTAGTATTGAAATTCTCCAGAAAAGTAGTAAGTATCTTTCTATATTAAGTTTCCAAACTATCATTAAGGAAAAACTCCAAAGCATGTGCTAGATACTTGTACATTCAGGACATAAAGCCAAGGTAAAATATCCTTCTAAAGAACATGGATAAAATTTACAAAAATGTCCCACTGACATAAAATTCAAAGGGGTTTTGGAAGCATAATGTCTGGAGACTTCTGTGAGTGCTTGGTCCATTGTTCATGCTGCTGAGGACCTACAGGAAGCCTATTATGTACCCAATAAAAGCAAGCATATGGAGTCTAACTCACCTCTAAAGCTGAAATGCAGACAAATTATTAGGCATCTCTTCTAGCACCAGAAAAAGAGAAAGGAGACTCTTCTGTTTTCCTGTGAGTAACGATCTTTAATCTAGATTGGTGATAAATTTCTCTGCTGGCTGTAGTTTGAGTTTCTTGATTGTCTACATTTTAATGGCAACTCTTCAGTAGCTTATAATTTTGTAAAGTTTAACCACTAGGGTTATAACTTGAATAATTCTTGTGTCCCTTACACCAAACATTCTTGTTTATTAGAATTTCAGCAAATGTAGTGGATCATTGCTCAGAATGAGATTTGGCAAAATATTTTTGTCACATTCAAACATTCTTTGCTATTTCCTGCATAAGTCAAGTAGGATCCTGTATACCTGAACTTCAGCATTTTCTTCTTTCTTCTGTCCCATTGTTTAATGACTGCTTAATGCCTACTGAGGTTATTCTTGCAGTGCAGGATACTGGGCCATAGAGGTCCCTGCCACAGTGTTACTTGTTACTGAAGTTACCGTTCAGCAATTCTCTGTGCTTTTGTATTAACATGTATAAGAGTTGAGAGTTAGAAAACATTTCTTTTCTGCAAGGAGCTTTATGCCACTTACTGCTGTCAGTAAAACTGTGAAACACAGATACTAGATAAAAAGAGTGCCTTGTGTTCACTACTGTGTTTCATGGGTGATGACAACCTACTCCTGTGGCAATGCCTAACACTTTGGGTCTGGGAGGATGAAGAAGAGGCTCTGAGGTTTGCAGGCCTTCTTTCATTCTGTGTTGTGCTACCTACATGTTCCATGTGTTCCATTTAATAGAGTTTTCCCATATTTTTTTCAGTTTGTACTGAGTAGGAAAAAAGCATATAATTAGGTAAGGACTGTATGATAATGGATTTATACACAGTGCCAAATTATCCATACACAAATACACCAAATATTTACTTTCTGAAAACTCGACTTTTCATCAATGACTTAAAAAATATTTCAAAAACCCATATACTTGTAACTATATTATTTTTTAGGACAAAAAGATCTATCACATAACAGGAAAAAAACTCTCTGAGGTCAAGCACTCCTGAAATGATCAAACCATGAAGGGGTTCTGTAAATACTTGGTTACCTCTTAGCAGTGAAGCAGCTTTTTACACTTCTTTGGGTGAAAAAACAAGCAAACAAGAATGAGTATTTCTGATTAAAGTCTGTATGGTAATGGTTGTGATACATATAATGTGTAAAACCAAGCAATACAGTCTTTACTACCTAAAGTCATCAAACAGAGATTGACTTTTAAGCATAAATACATGAAAAGGAAGAAAGAGCTCTGTTCACAAAGGAAAAAAAAAAGCAAATGCACTGGCATGTGAAGTTCATTTAGAGGAATAATACAATTCTCAACAGAGCAGAATAATGCTCTTAATGAGCTACTGGGCTCAGTCTAGCAAACTGGTTAAGGTCAGTGTATCATAACCCCTGTCTGTGATGTATGGCCACCACCCAGACTTCAGAACAACTGATTATACCACATAAATGCAGCTATTCAACCATTTACACTTGGAATTTGTGTTTGATCCCCTCACGCAATCTCTTTTCATGGTGAAAAAGGTTCAACTATGTCTCCAAATACAGTAAAGGCATTTAGAAGAGCTAATAAGGCAATACTGAATATTTCAGGAAATATTTTAACCCCATAACTGCTTGCAGACTAAGTGGAGTTGTCTTAATGAATCTTTAAAAGCTGCAGAAGTTTTTGAGAACTTCAGTCTTACCAATTTAAAAGGAGAATTCTTTCTTCCATCCAAGAATATTAATTGCATGAATCCCTGCTATTACTTTGCTGTATTTTTCTCATCATGTTGTCATCATGATGACAATTGTATGGCACTGAGGTAAATGACTATGGGAAAGAATTTTATGAGCTCTCTGTGATAGCAAACAGGTATTTCCTCTCTCAAGCTTATTTCCATCTCCCATTCCTCACTGCTAGGAACACTGCTTCATTCTCCCTCCTCCTACTTAAGAAAGGAAAGGAAGAGTCTGGTTTTTTCTTTTCAGTCTCATTTTCCTCCTATTTACTGCTTGTGTGGGAAAACCTTTCCTAAATTGTCTGCTGTTTGCCTTATGTCACCAGGACAAACCACTTGGAATGAAAGCAATACATTCTTTACACTGACATCACAAATGATGCAGCACCAGAGGTATGGGTTTAGCGGCAGTAAACTTGGGGCAAAGTCAATTAAACAATAAAATGTGTTTGTACTAAACAGGCACCCGAGTTTTTTAGTTTTATCTAGGCACCTTTGCTCTTTTTACAAATGTAAGAATCTTTTAATGAAGGCCAGCTGCTACTGTCAGGTTTCCACATGGGTGATTCTCCCACCAATGATTTTTCTGAGTTGAGCTTTCAAGGGTGTTTTGTTCCAGGCAACGAATTCCATAAAGACTAACTGAAAAAAACCTGTACCTTATTATTTTCACCTCCCTTTATAGAAGGGAACTTTCACTTCCCTTTGCAATACCCTGCTCATTGAGCTTTTGCAAGTTCATCACCTTTAACAGCGAAAATGTAAAAGCAACTGAGAGGATCACGCTCAGATGTGAGATGCAAGTGAAAAATCTAGAAAGGCAATACACTCAGTAATGAAACCCCATCTTTTTGTTCTGACAGATTAGGACTACCAGGATAAATGTATCCCCAACTATGCAGTAACTAAATTATACTATTCTAAATTAATTATCCTGGAAGACAGACCAGGCAGCAGGCATCTCTTGTCAGTCAGTATCTTTAACCTCAGTATTATTGCCTGATGACTGCTTTTCCAGTAACCTCAAAGTGACAGCTTTAGACATGGGAGTTCTGTAATCCCGCACTCAGAAAACTTGCTTATGGCTACTGCACCACGCTGGTGGGTCTTACCTACACAAACATAGATTTTTCACATAAATCTAAATAACTGAAAGTAATTCTATGTTCATACAAGACCTCTGAAAGCCTTGGTCTTTGTTAGAAAGAAAGAATAAACCAACAACAGCATATTCATTTTATAGAGCCCCATCACCAAAAATAATGGTCCAAGTAATTATATCTACCTACAGATACCTGTCTTACAAACTTCCTTTTAGCTACAGGGCTGACATACTCCTGCTGCTGATGGGAAGGTCAGTCCGTACATCCCAGGCCTTTTTATACATCTCAGTGACACCTGAAAGTACTTTGCTCCCTTGCCCTTGCCTTCAGGGGCAGCTGAGAGGGAAAATATGCATGTTCTTCCTGATTTTTTTTTTTATCCAGGAGGAATGACACACCAAGACTTAATCTAGTGAGTGACAGGACGGCAGGGTTCTGTCACTCTGCTTTGGGAGTACAGCAAAGGTTTTTTGGGGCTGAAATGTTAACTTTAGCTAATAGGTCAAAGGAGCAGATGAGCAAAGAAAGTAACAAAACGGGATGATTACCTGTTCCTGGAGTTGGACATGGTTCACAAGGCTTGTTCCAGGCTTTCCCAACATTGTACGTGCAGCAACACATCCTTTTGGTCACATTGAAGGGCAGCTCATTCTCACAAGAGGTTCCATTATAGCTTCTGTAGCAAAAGCTTTTCCTCATGTCTAGATGTGGAAAAAGAATCACTTATGAAGTAACCAACAAACTAACTGTTGTGGTTTAACTCCAGCCGGCAACTATGTACCACGCAGCTCCCCGCTCACTCCTCCTTGTCCCTGCCCTGGTGGGATGGGGAGGAGAATTGGAAAAAGTTAAAACCCATGGGTTGATATAAAACCAGTTTATATAGTGAGCATGATGTTCTATGGTATGGAATATCCCTTTGGTTGGTTTGAGTCCACTGTCCTGGCTGTGCTACCTCCCAGCTTCTTGTGCACCTCCTCATTGGCAGAGCATGGGAAACCAAAAAGTCCTTGACTTAGAGCAAGCACGACTTAGTAATAGGTAATTCATCAGTCTGTTACCGACATTAATTCTCACACTAAATCCAAAACACAGCACTGTACCACCTATTAGGAAGAAAATTAATTCAACCCTCTACCAACCTAGACAGTGGTTCATTAACTCTGGCTTCTGAATGCAACCCAAGCATGCGCACAGATGCATTTTAAAATAATTTAAGGACTGAAGTAACCTACAGTCTTTGTTTTAGACTACCTTTAAATTTGACATATTTTCAGTTTTCATTCAAAGACACAAAGCGGAAAAAGGAAAATTCCCAAGAAATCAGAAACACACTGTCATCAGATCCATTTGTATAGTAATCCCTACCATTTGGAAATTACTACTGAAAAAGGATTTCTGAGCTCTGTTAAGGAATAAGAGCCTTTTAACACTGCATGTCAGTCATTGGGATCTCCTTCCTGGCTACATGACATAACTGTCTGGGAGTTAAAGGGAGGAAAAAGCAAAACAAGGCTTTAGAACTGGCCTCATCTAAAAGGAAATTTCAAGCAGAAAGTCTGGTGCTGAAAGAGTCTGATATTCAGAGAGTTCAAGTAAAGATGACATTTTGCATACCCATGCAGTTATGTCCTCCGTTCACCTGCATATATTCAGCTGGGCAAATGCAGGTGTAGTTCCCCAAGGTATTGTAGCAAGTGCCAGGACCACAGACACCAGGATGTGCAACACACTCATCAATATCTAGAGACCAAGCAAAAACACTACAATTAACAAGGGAAAAGAGGACCAAGTCCTAGCAAATGTTTCTGAGAAACATAATCATAATAAACCATGCTAAGATACCAAAAATGTTTCATTTAAAGGCTAGCTTGGAAAGGACAGCTCAGATTTGGGTTAAGTAGCTACTGTAACAGCTGCTGAATAGTAATATTCTTAACCTCTATTAAGTCCAGCCAGTGAAGTGCAAGAGAACACCCTAAATAAATTCAAAGTTGTTGAATTTACCACTGAAACTAGAGCACCTTGTGCCCCATCAGCTCCACAAACGATATTCACACCCTCTTCTCACAGGAATGTTATTGTCACTTTTCAGTTCTGGCAATGTGTTCACTACTCCACTGGGAAATGACCTTTGAAGTACTCTATTCAGAAACAGGCAAGCTGAATAATCACATAGTCTTGCACTCTAACCTTGGATCTTCTTATTTAAGGTATTTGGGGTGTAAGCCTTTTTTTCCCATACAATTTAAATTACAAACCCAGTTTGATCAGTTGTCTTCACTCAAGCTTAGCAAAGCCTCAGGATTCACAGGCTCTGTTTTGAAAGAAGACAATCTGTTTTTCTCACAAAGTGAATGAAGAAGGGGAAGCTGACTTACAACACTCCAAACTAGGAGAAATCATTGAAGATTCTTTCCATTTTTTGACCTATTTACAATTTTTGGTTCTAACACTTACGAGAAATCTCTAACACAAAAGGAAGACCGATATTTACTTCATGTTGCATAAATTAAACTGCTACTCTGAAATACTGTGAAAAGGACACCTTTTCTTACTTAAAATATAGGGACCCTAGTGAAACTAGCAGGAGATACAAGGGTTGAAGTGAGAAGCCAGAAATCATTAATAACCACCTTAGTTTACTGAATGTACATAGCTGGGATCTATCATGTAGAAATAAACATTAGTATATTCAAGTGTTGCATTTCAAGTTTTATATTAATCATATCACTGGAGCCAAAGATAATGATTTTAGGGAAGATTTTAGGTAAGTGTAGGGGTATCATGGATTTAAGACTAAAAATGACTGGTTTTCATAATAAGTGCACTGTGATAGAGAAGGAGGTTTCAAGGGACTCAACCTTCACAGATTCTTGTCTCTTCACTGAGGTAGTAGCCTTTTGGACATTCACACTGGAAGCTGCCAAAAGTATTGATGCAGTTTCCACCTTGGCAGAGACCTGGCAGTTCCTGACATTCATCAATGTCTGAAAACAGAGAACAAAATCAACCATATTTTCATTCCAGAATGAAAAGGAACAAAAGACTTTAAGTACTCCCCTGAAATTTTACCAACTAGTAGCTTTTAATTGTCCTGTGGATTTTTTTTTGCTTCTAAATTGCACTTCATGAAAGCATGGATGAGATGCTCATTCTCTTCCATTTAACTAGCTCTTCAGGAGCACATTGCAGTTTGATGAGCCCATGGAGTTCAACTCCATTACTGTTTACAGGAATTTGGCATCTAATTCCTCATTCCTGTACATTCACTGGAACCAGCATTTCTTTGTCCAATAAATATTTTCTGAAACATACACCTTCCTGTGATAAGCTATAATTTTCATAAATGATTTATCCTTCAGGGGCCAATTTCAAAGGCCAATTCAAGTAAGGAGGCACACAAAAGGTATGCATCAGCTTATTTTGCTACTGAAATATTGTTGGACTTCTTCAATACTTCAATTCTTTTACAGTATGCTTTTTCATCATGTTGTTGTCCAATTCATTACTAGCAGAGGGTTTTGCTTTGCACTAAATGCAATAATTTCTCCAAAATACAATTTCTGTATACAACTCTCCGAAGATGAGATTTTTTTTTTATTACCAGCTGTAACAGTCATTTACGATAAACTCACCTTCTAAAATAATAGTGATGGGATTTGGTCTGAATCCTTCTCCCCCTGGACAGAGAGTATTATATTCCGCTAAATAAAGCATAACAAGAGAGAGCCTGTCAGTCAGATGAAGAATAAAATGCTAACAACAGAAACATAAAATTTCATTTGTGTTTTTAATGAGTTTTTTTTCCTACACTCATTGATTTTCTACTTGTCTTGACCTATTCACAGTAAACAAAGCAAGTGTGTTAGATTAGTAGAAAATCAAGGTAAGATTTAGAGTTCTGCTTAAAATATACTCTTAAGATATTCTTAAGGCAGGCATAATGTTGTTTTCTCCATACTGTGCCTCTATAAAGGCACATATTTTCCATTTTGACTAGTTCTTTAATACGAAATCTCAATATGCCATTGATAAAGATATGTGAAAAATCAGAATTCATACTATTAGGAGACCGTTAAGAACAACATGCTTGACATTTCTGTTGCATTATTCATTCAAAGAACTTCAAAGCTCTACAAAATTGATAAGCATCATTGGGTAACAGCTTTAAAAGTACTCAGGAGTGACTTAGAAACAGTTACCCAACAGTTACCCACATTCTCCTTTGAGAACTACTGTAGCTTGCCAAATTAAAGGCATGATTTGAGTTTTAAGCATTATCAATTTTTTATTTCCCTACCAACATGAAGTTGCTGAGTAAAAATTCCTAGTAGACGCATGCAATCCATTCCATTCTTAAGACACATAAGCATATCTGCAGCTACCTTCATTTTTTTTTTTAATGGGAGAAATGTAAAAGCAAAATAAAATAAAGTGTTCAAAACTACCCAAAGTACATGGGCCTGGTCCAGTGGGAAGTGCCTTCTAAAGTTACCACCAATTTATTACTCTGAGAATAGGCACAAAGTCAGTCACAGGAGACTGAAGGTGAAGTCTTCTGATACTCGGGTCCACACCTCTGCATCACTCCTCTGACAGTAGCAGGGAGACTTTCTTTTATAACTGTGTCAGAACATTGCCTCATAAAGACAATCAGTTTCTTAAATGATAAATGTATAGTAATACAGTAAAAGATTTCAAATACTTTTTCCATTCCTTGTTAGCATCTTCTGTAATAAAGGGGCAGGGGGAGAATAAAAGAACATTTCCTTACTGCTGTTTACAGGGGGACATGTCTCACAGGGGTTTCCCCAAGCCTTTCCCAGAGAGCAGCAGCACGAGGAACGACTGACTCCAACCCCAATTTCAGTGTTGCAGGATAAGCTCCCATCCCCTCGTGGTCCATACTTCAGGTAGCAATTGCCAACACGGTTATCTACATATAAAGCACATATGACTGCAGCTGCACACAATGATCCAAACAAAGGAACAGCAGACATTCATTTTAACATTTCAAATCTAGAAGTAGAAATTCAGGTAACATTGCGCTGTTGAAGTCACTGGCAAGCTCAAAACACTCAGGTACACTGTTACCGGTGTCAAGAGAGACAGCAGGGAAAATGGTTAGCTTCAGCTTCCTAAGCACCCAGAGACGAGTTTAAAATGTTTGCATGTCTTCCCAACTCACACCATACTCTAATGTAGCACATACACTATTCCCAGTCTTTCACTCAGAAAATATCAGAAACCTTGCTGCAGTTTGTTGTTAATACTTCTTCTTCATATTCTGATTGTGACTAGGCTATAACTCTTTCTTGTGGAATTACAATAATTTACATATTTCTCTATGGAATCACAGAACAAAGCCATGTCACTGGAAGAATTCTTCCTCTGGCAAAGAAATTCTTCAAAAAATCATTAATGTTGAAACACATAGTCTAAATGTGCAGTAGGTTTGAGGAAAATTAGTTTATTAGTTCATTCAAACTGTAACTTAACGATTTAGACAACTGCTGGCATCAGTAGAGTGAGCAAGGAATCTCAGAGAAGTAAAAACATGAGTTTTCTTACTGCTGCACACACTGTATCCCTGTTCTTTATAAATGGAAAGTAACTTGCAGTGAGTCATAAATACAAGGAATGAGAGAATAGTTAATTATTATAATGTTTCTTATTACAGTTAAATAAGATGAACATTAATTTCCTCAAGAGTAGTGTTATAATTCTAAAGATCATTTCTATGAATTAACTCGCTATCAAAGCTTGCCTCTAAAGCAGCACAGAAACTCACTCAAAATTTTTTTTATAAATTCATTGTAGAAAGGCCACAGAATCTTTTTGCATTTTTACTACTTCTGTTAGTGGTATGACTAAGAAACTTCTAACTGAATTTTTGAATGATTTTCCAAATGCGTATTTTACTAAGAAATATCACATTTTTAACTTACTGCTTGCAGCAAGTGCCAGATGCTACAGCCTTAGCAATTTACATGGAGTGTAATGAACACAGCATGATAAATGTGGGTACTTCATAATTTCAAAATTTCCAGAGTTTAACAAATGTCTTGATAAGACATGCATTTTTAAATTATCCTGAGGTTTGGGACTTATCTATGAAAAAAACTTGAAGGCAACTTTCTGAATTGTTAGGAACTACTTGTTCTGAAGATCCTCAAGTTAGTTAAAGATGTATAACATAAAAACATAACTTTGCATTAATTTTCAGACTGATTTTTTTTTAAAGGGTCTTAATATCTATCAGGAGAAAATCTTCAAGCTTTCCAAAGGATTTAAATTTATTCAAATTTAAGCATTAATAGACAAGTGTGGGTGAATCTTTCTGCACAGTTTTAAGAGCATAGTGTAGCAGCGATTGTGAGAAAGAAGGGTGTTCCTGGCCCCCACATATTCTACAACAGATTTCAGTATCTCACCATAAATACACATTGTTGTAAAGCTATTCAGTTAGGACCTGAGCAGCAGTGGCATATGTATACTGTACCTCTGAGCCTCTGATGGAAAGAGAAGAAACTTCAAGAGGCAAGATTTACCTGAGATCACTGATCAACTGATCAGCATATGTTAGTGTGGAAGTCCTTTGGGTTTTTTTAAGACAATGTTAGAAAAAACTAAAATGCCTTTTAAAAGGGCACATCCTGTTGCTCTCATTGTGGACTTGAGCTGAAACAACCCAGACATGGTTATTCTGAGAATACCTATCTCCTCCTGTTCTCAGAAGAACTGCATGCTTCTCTCCATTTGTGAGAGCATAAGACATCTGCCTTTTTAAGAGAAGTCAAGAAGAGATTTGACTTCATTCTTTTGGGGAAAAGTGAAAAACAATGAGCATTTTGGAAGACGGCTTCAGCCCAAGACCTCAGGCCCATTAAGAACAATAGGAGACGACAGACCTTGGAACGAAGGCAGCACCTGGAATTCTCTAGCAGAGTAGAGATACTGTTTTAGCTTTCAACAGTTTTAGGTTTCGGTTTACTCCTCACATGAACTGTCTTGACATAGCACCATATTCCTCTCTGCCAAGGATAATATTTCTGTTTCTTCTGAAAGGAACTGGAATTTAAATTCCTCTGTCTTTTCTGCTCAAGCATGCAAGAGAGAGTGCTATTGAACAGAACCAGAAGCTGTGGTCCTTTGACAAGAAGTTTCTGGAACATTTTTCAGTACAATTTGTGCATTCCAGAAGCAAGAAACTTTCCTTTTACTTGGTGAGGTCTACTAGCCTCTGTGTTGTTTTTTTTTTTCCAAATGACTACAAGCTTAGTGTGAAAACTGGGTAATGTTTTACCATATGCCAGTGACACAAACATCATTGCCAGTGAAGTTGCAATTTAGAATTGCTGTCCTGAGACTATAAAGGATCACAAGCAAACTGAACTTTGGTTCTTCCTTCTTTGTACTACCTAAGTCTGTAAAGTAGACGTACACAAAGCATACCAAATCTAGAAACAGAACTATTAGAGCTGCATTGGAATGACAACTCTCTTTGTTTTCACTTCCCATGCAAAATCATGTAACCCTCTGGAAATAGTACAAATGAGAACTGCTGGTGAAAGAAAAAAAAGTTCAAAAACCTAACAATGCCTATAATCTTATAAAATAGTGTAATTAATACAGTTTTAGTTGCATGTGGTGCCCCATCTCTTCAAGGGATTCTAAAAAAATGGCCACTAAAGCATCATTTTATTCATGGATTAGGGCTTCATCTCTACTGTCTTACTCTGATGATATCTCACAGGAAGCAGAGGCTTTCTTGCCCCTGTCAAAAACAAAAGCTGAATGTTCACTGAGTGTTTTTTGCACTTTGTCATAGAATCAGGCAGTAGAGAGATGGAAAGTGTACATCTGAGGCTTGCAGCTCCTCCCACAGATAGGTAAGTGGATTCCAGTTCTGCCTCTGTCTGAAACTGAACTTGAGAAAAATCCAAAACTGAACCAAAAACTCCATGTCTGCTCAAGAGTTTAAGTCTTGGGAGTCTCCTTTCTGTACAATCAGTCATTGAGAAACTAAAAATGCTTCTTACACAAGAGAAAGGAAAGGAGTCTTTGAACCAGAGAGAGGGACAGCCCTAGTTTCTCAGGACAGAAGTAAGGAAGGGTCAAACAGTTTTTCCACTACTTTCTTAGTAAACATTTTTTCTTCGGAGAGGGAGCACTTGCTGTCTCATTTGGGATGCTAGAATTGTTAGATTTACCCTTGAGTAGGTTCTCTACCACTGTGGAGGCTTCCTTCAGGAAACATGGGACCCCTGCCAAAAATGTCATTGGGACAACCAGTGTCAAGTGGAGTGTCAACTCAAACTCCCATTTTCTAGTGAAACACAAGTCAGGTAGCAGTAGGATAATTCATTCTCATAAGCTTCTTCACAGATGACTTAAATTCTTTCATCATAGCTCAGGGCTTGCAGGGCTGATCATACACAGCATCTGGTTGTAGGGAAGAATGAGGATCTTAGTAGTTATATGCTGCAGAAGACAGCCAAAAAGGCAGGATGTCATTTCTTCAGCTGAATCATCAGATGAGACAAAGCTAAAAGCTTAAGTCAGACTGTAAGAAAAGTATGAAGACAGGAATTGTCAGAAGAGTCTATAGCAGACAGAAACACAGGTTTCCAATTCAATGGGAATAGATTACCTAAATTCATTTCATCTTTTAAAATCTCAGCTTAAAATTTTAGAATAAATTGGTCAAGACTTGGACATCTAAAGGTCTCAAACAGGACTTGCTTCTAGCATTCACAGAAGAAACAAAATATTCATAAGCAGAAAATGGTAAAATATGGAAAAGATGAGCAATAAAATCTATTCTGAAGGAAATCTGCATTTCTTTAGAAATTATTTGCTTAGAATATATTTATTTGCCACCACATTGTAGTATTATTGTAAAGGTTTAGAAAATGGATAGAGTTCTAACTACCAATTCAGGAGAATTTGAGTCTTCCCAAGGTAATAAAATAAAAAGGCTGTTTTCCAAATAAAAAGCTAGAAGGTTTTCCCAGGACCACACACAAATCCTTATGGCTGAATCTTAGCCCCTCTCAAGCCCCCTCTTCCTCAAAACTTCCCTAGACTGCTAGCATGTACTCTAAACACATGACAGTCCTATATCACAGAGCAAGGGGGGGGAATAATGAAAATTCACTTTTAAGTCTGTGTAAGCTAGAGAGAATTACATAAACTACACTAAAACATGTCTCTTACTTTGTTTCCACCCAAATGGGTACCATAACTAGTTTTAATTCCAGTTTAGACTTAAGCTAAACACATAAATCAGTACCAAGACACATCTAGGATTAAAAATTTCATTTTTTTAAATAAGAATTGTTGACTGTCAGGAGAACAGAAATGAAGATAATATATGTTTCAACAAAGTTTAAAAAGGTGTATTTTAAAGAAACTATAAGCACCATTAATCAGTTAAAATAACTAACTCCATCTCTAGAAAACTATATAACAGGATAAGCAGCATATGGAAGTATAAATTTTCTATTTTGCTACCCTCATTTGCATCAAAACAGTCACCTTGACTGTGATTTCTAAAGGCATAATTCAGGTAGCTTTTACTTACCCACACAACCCACTCCAGTAGGATTCAGCTGGAAGTCTGGAGGGCAATTACACTCATACCTTCCAGGAGTATTTACACAAAGACCATTAACACAATTAATGGGATCGGCACATTCATCGACATCTAAAATGGGAGAGTTACATTTGTAAATCTGCTCACTGGTCAGAAAAGAATAATTTTATTTTTTAAGACAAAATGGGCAAGAAAATTTCAAATGCAAGTGAATTTTAGCTGAAATTGAACAAAATAACTACTAATAATTCATCAAATGTTTAGGAATAACCTTTGTACAGCTGTGTATTTAAGCAGCCATTCTTTTTGTTCTGTTCTTAAACCAACTCCAAAGCATACAATTCTACACATTGCTTGTTTAGTGTGGAAAAATGCACTCTCATTGTTGTAAGAGAATACAATGCCTGTGTCATGAACTCATCTTTAAATTAACTTGGTGCAATTAAAAAAAAAGTAAGTCTTGACATAATTCGAACAGAAGAGATATACCTGTACAGTTTCCCCCAGTTCGATCTAATTCATAGCCATCATCACAGATACAATGAAACATTCCTGGTAGATTATTACAGGTACCAAATACACATATGTTCTGGAAGGAGCATTCATCAATATCTGAAGGAATATATTAAGAACAGAAAGTTACATATCATTACCATAGTAATATTACAACAGTGTGTTGTACTACTAAAAGCAAATGAAGACACATATAACTTAAAAAAAAAAATAATTTAAAAGAGTAATCACTTTTGGTTTGGTATAGAACACTATAGCTAGCAATTTGTGAGGCATTCTCCATTAAGCTGCTTCTTACTTATTCCTGTTTTACCTAATGTGAAGTAAAAATCACAAAACTGATTTCTCAGGACTCAAAATGAAAGCTCAAATGAAAGCTCAAAATGAAAGGTCAAAAAGCTGCTAAGTTCCTTTGAAAATGTGCATTAAACATAATGAAATGCAACATCATACAAAAGTGTCAATCATTTCCTAGCTCACAGTCTGCAACATTTCTTACTAATGGCAAGTAAGATTTTCAAAATACTATTCTCAGGAAGAAAAAGTATACTAAGAAGAAAGAGAGGAAGTAGGCATCAACAGTTACTTATATCTCCTTGGAGAAAGAACACAAAAGGGAAAGGACTACGGGAAGTAAGAATTATCTATGATTTTCTCAAGCTCACATTAAACCAGTTATATAGTAACTACATATAGGTGAGCTAAAATGCCTGTAAAGGACTGCCTGTGTGTTCATGTAAATTGAAGATGAAATGAGCTGAAAGACACTGACAGAAAATTAGATGACTTTGGCAAGTACAGTGCTAGAAAAGGGGTTAAATACTACCAGTATAGAGTGCAAAGATATGGCTTTAGACACAAACTATAAAGGACTTCTGAGTTAAGTAAGGTAAGAGGGGAAAAAGCCCTGTATGTACTGTCTGATAGCAAGACTTTTAAGTTGCCAAAATACAGCAGATGTGGAAAAGGCTAATGGAACTCCAGCATGTACTAGTGAGCTACTTTTAGCTGAGACAGGAAGGTGGAAAGCATTAATACTGTTTTATAATGCACAGCTAAATCTTCATTTGAAATTCTGTGCACAGTGCTCTGTTCAAGACTGACGAACTACAATCGGACAAGATGCAAAAAAGGGATATTAAAATGATTAGAGTAATGAAGTATCTATTTTGAACTTGGCTTCCTTGCCTTAGTCAAAGCTTGAGAAGTGATACAATGCCTCTTTATAGGAACATATGAGAAGGGGTAACTTTTGAGGAGAGAGATAAATTTTTTAAGGGAAAATGAAATTAAGATAAATGCCTAATATCCAACAGTCCTGAGTAAATTTAAACAGGAAAGCAAAGGAAGGTTTCTAAGTACCTTGGAGTACAGCCATGTAATGACCTCCAAATCAGGTCATGAACATAACTTGTCTTCAGATGAAGTTTTATAAAGTTACGGAAAAGACTGTATCATTGAGAAGGTAATGTACTGACATCTCAAGGGATTTCTGAAGAAACTGGATGAATTATTTGTATTACAACTCTTGTACTAAATCCAGGCTTTGGATTTTGTACCTTGATTGCAGAAATCAGCCAAGGAGTCACCTTATCATAGGACAAATTAATATATCAACTTAAAAAAAAACCAACCAAACCCAAATTTCTTTTAAGTATTTAGGATCCAGATCTTTTAGTTCTCCAACAGCACAAATTAATCTATGGAATGCTTTCAGATCTCTGGTGGAATCACAGTAATATATCAATATATCAAGCATGTTTCGAAAATTCTTCAATTTACTTTTCAGAGCATTGTCATGGACCAATTGAAAAGCCAAATGTTCGTGACCTGCTGTCCCAAGAATTAGAATCATATTGTTTTTCAAAACATTGATTGGCTGATATCTATTTGAGGATTTCTATTAGAACATTGGCATGACTATAATATGACTACCTAACTGAGCTGCACTGAGAAACTCAGTAAAGATGACTGACAACACTTGGTAACTATTAACAGATGTGACCAAAACAGTTGCCTAGCTTATTTTTCAGAAGCATGGGCAATTTTTCCACAGCTAGAAGTCTGATTCATACACGTACACCTGAATGTTTGAACATGCCAAGTTATGGACTGAATTTTAGAGACTACATTTTAGCATCTGTTTTTAATGTCTCATCAAGAATTTTAATTTCCTAAGAAATTATGATGTTTCCACCATTAAACATGAAATAAGTTAAAAAGCTTTGGCGCTCCGAGTAGAAAGACTTTATTTAATATACAGTTCTCTTACATTAAACAAAAAAAGAGATATAGAACACAACAGGGAATAGAAGCTGAATTGGACTAGAAAGAAAATAATTCCTTTTGCACTTCAGATGATCTGGTACAATACTGAGAGTGAAAGGGTGATGATAAAAAATCTCCAGTATGTATTTTAAGGAGTGTTATAAACTTGTCAAATATAGCAGCGATTCGCCTACTTCAATTTTCCTGAAAACACTAATTTAAAAAAGAGATCACTTAATGCAGTTTGTGTCTCCTATGTAAACACAGTAAATAAAACAAGCCATGAACACAAATTTTCCATACACTATTCACTAGTGACAAAAAAAAGAGCAATAATTAAAAAAGAAGAAATCACTGAGCCAAATCTCTACTCTGGGATTTTTAGACCAAGGCCAGGAAAACTTCATAGAAAGATGAAAGCTACCTTCAACATAATTCACACTGCAAAATAATCCTTGCTTGAAGAAATTACTCATATGTGAAGCATGTGCTGAGTATTCTGCTTCCAGGTTGAGGTCCCTCCAGCACTTCTTGTTGTTTGCTTTATAGCAGCCAATCCAAACTCAGAAAATTAACTTGAAGTACCAGTGGCTTACCTTGGCACGACTTGCTATCCAAGGCAGGAGTGAATCCCATCTCACACTCACAACGGTAGGCACCAGGGACATTCAAACACTGTCCATTTTCACACAGATTAACATTTTCTGCACACTCATCAACATCTATGGGAAACAGAAATTTTCTTTGAAACTACATGTTTCACTAGCAAAACACTAATAATATTATCCTGACATTCAAAATAATAGTGCTGTTGAGTATTGTTGATATAAAAGAAAACATTTACACCGGAAGATGAAGTAAATTGAAAGAATGCAGAAAAGCAAACATAATGTCATTTCCAAAATTATTCCTTTTACCCTGCCATGATTCCTTACTCCTTGTTTGTCATTAACAGATGGAAATTTTTTTAAATAATGCAAAGTTTTCAGATTCAGTTCTATCAGCTTTGACAAATAAGTTGAATACTTTGCTTACGAAGTCAAAACTTTGTCTCCTGGTATATGTTGCTATATTACTTCAACAAAAAACACAATCAAAAGGCAAATTTTCATAATTGAATCATACACAGAAGATTATCTTCATATGCATTTTAGAAAATATTCTTTGAGGATTATGAACTACCATTTGCACACTACTGGGGATTCTTCTAGTATGCCCTAAAAGCACTTGTTTTTTTTTTTTCTTTTAAGAGCTATAAAAGAGCAGAATGACAAAGGAAGGCATTCACCATTTCAGTCATCATAAGGACTTATATTTTGTCAAATATGCTTTTGACTGTCCAAAAAAAAAAATTCAGTATACTTTCTTCATTTTATTAGTCAATCCCTAGTATCCCATCTGATTTTTAAAAAACAGAAAGTCTGAAACATAGTGTGGTAAAGTTCTTGTTCATTAACCACAAACTTGAAACACATAAACAAACAGTATTTGAAGACGCTTATTCCATAATAAAAAAACTTACAATACCAATCAGAAGACTGTCTTGTTGAAGTGTAAATGAATTTTGATTTAAAATTAGCCAGTTAGCTAATAATGAATGCATTCATATTAATTTCTAGGTATTTTACTATCATTAGGATGCATTCCTTCAAACCTTCAAATTTGCTGACCACATACAGGACATGTTAGAAGTCAAGAGCAGAGATACTCTTGCATCTCCACTCTGTAAGTGATAAAAAAACCCGTAACTCAATACTTAGCCGTTAATGTTTAATATAAAATCTTTACATTTTATGTAATCCTTTACACATCAGTTTATTTTCAATAACTTGCTGTGTGCTAAACAAGGTACATTCTTAATAGTAAGCATTTACCAACAAATTTAAATGCAAAGACCATGGGCAGTATTTTACAACTGTAATTTGTTGTTCTTTTTAAAAAGTCCTATGTTAATGACGAAATCCTGTTCAACTAACATAATGAGGGGAAAACAGATGATGCCTTCCCTGCCAGAGACAGACCCGGCCTACAAAACAGGAACCATAACAGAGAGCTGGTGTTTTCGGCTCTTGACCACAGAGCCTGCTGCTGCAAGCAGCACATGCACATTCAAAAAAACTGGCATGAAGAGGAGGAGGAGGAGGAGGAGCAGGTGGCAGCAAACAAGAACTTCACCCAACGAATGGGTCCAGTGGGTCCAATTTGGCACACAAATCAACAGAACAATCAGTTGCCTTTGTTAGCATTTCTTCAGCAGATGGGAAGAATCCCGATCTTAGAAGACTCTTACATTTATTATCTCGCACTTTGGGCTTAGATCTAATTTGGAATGCTTCCATACAACAGAAACAACCAGTGACAAGGCAGCTTTCACATAAACTTCTTACCAGAACAAGTAAATCCATCCCCAGTGAATCCCTCTGCACAGGCACAGCGATATGACCCTGGGGTGTTCACACACTGAGCATTCACGCTGCATTGGTGGGTCCCATTGGAGCACTCATCAAGATCTGCGTACCAGGGGCAAAAGAGTGCAAGCAGCAACACTGCAGTTAGTATACTTGGCTTACAATTAACTGTCAAGCTAAGAAGCACAACTGCAAAGATGATTTATGTCTCCATAAATATACAAAGTTCTTATTAGACGATACAGTGTTAATATATAGTGATTTCATTTTAGTATTTCTTCCTTTAAATTCAAATGCATGAGATTGGTTGAAATGTTTCCAAGCAACAGATGGAATTCAGTTGACTCATTACTTCAACGTTAATATCCTGTTAAAGAACTTGAATTCAAAATGAGTTAAAAACCCCAACAAACCAAAGACACATGGTGAGGTGAGAAACTGCCGTACATTTGGAGAGTCTTCTTAAGTAATAGAAGAATGTGACAACAACGCAACCCCATGAAAGTTAATGTAAGCTTTCTTATTTACTTGGATGTCAACTTGGATGAAAAAAAAAGAAGAAGAAAAAGAAAAAAGAAGAGACTTTCCTTCCCCTCAAGGGGCATGTTTGATGGGAATGGTCGTACAGGTCCATGACATATGAGTCACACAAGCTAGTGCTATTGAGTAGCCAACAGTCCCTTCTCTCTCGTCTGCAGAGTGGTCTCCTGGAAGAACACTATATAGCCAGGAGCTATGAGGATGTTGCTGGAAAAACTTTTTAAAATTTTCTCCTTCAAATGGGACTTTTTATTTACTTAGTAGAACCTCACATATTTTTAACTAAATGGTAATAATAAAGACCAGGGGACTTCAGCTTTTTCTCAGATACAGCTTAAAAAGCTTAGAAAATCTGGCCTACAGAAAATCTCATAATGTGGTACCTTTTCTTTCACATCTTACACCAATAAAGCCTAATTCTTAAATGAAGCTCCTCCTTCACAGATCCCAAAATGTTCTGAAAAAAGGTAAATATTACAATCTTTTACACACCAAACTAAAAAAGAAGGCAAAGGGACATAATACTACTCTAGCAGCCTAGCAAAAGTAGAGTCAAGTTTCCCATACCTCAAGTCCAATATGCCTTATATTAAGGTCTATAAACTAGATATACTACAGGACATTTATAAAATACGGTATTAAGTAACAGAAATAATATCTTACTGGCAGGAAAGCACAAAACAAATTCCATTTTAGTTTTGATTGAATTTTTTTATTTTGCACATTCCAGCAGTTGTATGTAAACTCTGTAAAATACAGTTAATTCATTAAGATGTTACACAGACAGACTTCTGAGACAAAATCAGTTTTTTTCTCAGAAAACCAAATCCCTGAAACATAAGAATCTTGCACACCCATCTATCCACAGAGTGCAGCAGACAGAATAATAATACTTTGTTTCCAATGGAGTAATCACACAGCCACATTACACACTTCCATTAAAAAAAAAAAAAAAAAAAAAAGAGAAAAGCTTTATTTTCTGTATACTTACCAATACATTTAATGCCATTTCCAATCCACCCTTCTCTGCAACTACATTTAAAACTTCCTGGTACATTAACACACAAGGCGTGCATGTCACAGTTGTGAGCACCAATTTCACACTCATTCACGTCTACAAACACAAAATAAACTTAATATTTGCAGTAGCGGCACCAGAATATTACAAATTATGTTCCTTTTACATGTTGCTTATTTCTACTCTGCAGGTTTGCAGTCCTTTAAAAAACAAATATTCAAGACTACAGAATAATTCAAGCAAGTTATTTTGTATTATACAGTAATAAAAAATAGTAACAAGTGTATTTTCATTTTGTTCTTTGTATGTAAACATGACAAAATTAGTCTGTTTTCCTACAACTGCTTTTCAGTTTGAAATTAAAGCTATTTTCCAGACATATTAAATATGCTGATTTTTTTATGTCTACAAGTGGGATGAGACCTTTGGGTGCACAAGTATGTTTCAGCTATAAAAATGATTAGTCCAAGATTTTAGTAATTATAGAACAAATTCTTAAAGACCAAATTACAGGAGAAATTCTGTCAACTTTCCTGGAATAATATTTTTGGATGAACTTAGCTGCCTGAACGCCATGGAGCTAGCTTGCAGAAGACAAGGTACTGCTTAAGCGTCACAGGAACTCCTAGAGTTTGAAACTGGCTGACTATGATTCTTCAAAATTTGTTAGCATGGGTTGAAGGTTGCCATATACTTTCCCTTTTACCTCATCACTTTTTTTTGTTCTTTTATTTTATTTTATTTTATTTTTGTCCTGTTCTTAGACTACAGGGTCATTTCCTGCAACTTTAGTTGACAGAGGAGTTCATACTTTAGTATGTATGACAAACAAGTACTGATAAAATACTTCTAATAGAAATGCAGCTGTGCCCATCCAAGCTATGTTTTGTACCACAGATATTCTCCCAATCTATACTGATAAAAGCTTTGCCTTTAAAACTACAGTTATGTAAAGGGCCTCTCATATCATACAGATACTGGTCAAGGAATGTACCTTTTCAAACTCTGGATCACGCTGACAGATGTAAAATACTCTTGTATTTATTATTATGTACAGGTACCAATTTCTCACTGGTGTATGAACACTTGTGCATTTATGTTACCTGAAAGCCAACCAAGATATGTGCACATATTGACATATAAGCTGGAAATTTGCTTTACCTGTGCATCCAGTGGTTCCTTTCTTGACTGAATATCCTAGCTGACAGTGACAAATGAAGGAACCTTTAGTGTTTTCACACTCTCCAAACATACAGATGTTGGAATTCAAATCACATTCATTCACATCTGTAAGTGCACATAAATTCATGATTAGTTGAACATTACTGTCATTTAACAACATACTTTGTCTTTCTGGAATACTTTCATTCAGGTGAAAATATCAGAGGTATGGTCCATCCCACAACATGTGGTATTTATTAATCCTCATCATAATATATTTCAGTCATTTTGTTCTGTATTCTTTTAACTCCCTAAAAACAAGTAAGCATAAATGTGTAGTCCTAATACCACCATTCTAATTTGTTTAGAATGCTAATTATTGGACTATGAAGTCAATTATTTCTTACAAGCATCACTTTAAAGTGTTTTTAAAAAGCATGTTCTTGATCATAATATAGCTATAATTTTCTCCCAAAGAAAAATTTATACAGTAAATTGATTGCTTTTATTGTACTGATGTTACCTACAGTTTCCATTTGCACATTTTGGTCACTATTTAAAATTAAATAATGATATATACAAGTGTACCGATACCTCTGAATACCATTTGTCAAAATTATAAAAAATAACAAAGTAAACTCAATCAGTTCTTTTAATAAGAATTCAACTTAGGAAAGACAATGAACACTATGAAATAATGAAACTGGTATAAGAATAAACTAGAAATGGGCACCTGTCAAGCGGGTAACTGACGACTTTCGTATGAGTGCTCTGAGTCATACTGCAGCAGGGCCATACGGCCCAAGAGCTTTTCAAACACCTTGTCCAGTATTTCTATTTGTTCCTTGAAATGATATTAACTAACAGTATTATACTATGATATTAAAGAGAGTCACTGTACTGTAGATGAAATTACATTTCTGGTATTTGTAGTTGTCCTTCTGAGTGAAGTAAGATGTCATGTAATACAGCCAAAGCAGAGGCCCACATCACATATAAAAGTGTATTAATTGGGACATAATTAATATTAGCTTGCCTTAAACGCCAAGATAAGCATGCTAAAACACTGTAACTAGCAATAGTGTGTAAGTATTGTATAATACTGTGATGGCATAGCCAGACACAGTTTTGCCTAAGGATGTGAGCAAGGAGATTGCCAAAAGGACACAGAAAGACTGGTGCAGCTGCAGCTAGAAAATGTCAAAGTGAGAGAAGTTGCCAAAGGATAATATAAGCACAAGGGACTGCAGATACGCAGGAAAACCTCACAGGTACACCAGAACAACTGCCAAGACAAGAAAACAAGGTAAGCCTTAAAAGGAGTAGAAGGAAGCCGCCTTTTTGTGAGGGAGTCAATAGCATAAAAACATAAGCATGGGAAATTGGAGAAGAAAGAAGACAGACCCACTTCGGCTCCAGCTTTTCTTGTAGACAAGCACTCAAGCCTTATCACCTTGCCCTTTGTGGCTAAGCAACACCAAGGGCTGGAAGCCAATCAATGCAAACTACCCGTAACAGCTCTGTGGTATTGTATACTTGCATATGATTTAGAATGTGATTGCTGAAAACTAACAGTTTTGTACGTGCAATGATAGCTATCAATATTATGTAAGAACTGACCATCGGCAAATGTGTTGTTATTAAATGAATTTAGCAAAATTTAGTTTTGTATTTTAAAACTGGGCTGATTTCATCCGTCTTCTAAATGCACTAATTATGGCAAGCTTTATTTCCCTAGTATGTTCAGTTGTCACACTATGAGGCAAAGGAAAGCTGCCATGCCCTAAGCCTCCTCCATTGCAGGAGCTGCAGACTTACCTCTGTAGTTCTGGTTGCTGAGACACCCCTGGAACATGAGAATTGACTTGCTGCTTCCAAAATCTCACTGGAAAAATCCAGAACTATCAAGCATATCAAATACAGAACTCTTGACACCACAAGGAAACTTCAAACTCCTTCTCTTAGTAGCTCATAGCTATGAGTAGCTCTGGTACAGCCTTCCATTTAGGTTTTGGAGAATGTCTATGGATCACTGGCAGCTTTTTAGTACAGACCTGTATCTATCACTCTGCTATGCCATTAGAAAATGGCTAGCTAGGAAATAATTTTTATTAATGATCCCAAGCATGTATGCATGTGTAGTGGGGTGAATTCCTTACTGACAAGAAACAAAGTCCCTCTGATTGTGAAAGAAACTGAAATAAATTTTAAGAGATTTTGAGAGGAAGAAAAATCAAAATGTCTATCAAAACAGGTTAAGTAGGAATGAAAGAAGAGGTCAATAACCATTGTCCCAATGGTGTTGGTGAAAGCCAGTTTGGGAGAGGGCAAAGAGCAGTAGACATTAAGAGCATGCCCTCAAGAAGAAATACTTCCAAAAGTTAGAGCTATCTCTGGCACATACAAAGACACAAAGCCATGGCAAAGGTAACTTGCAAGGAGAAGTCAGGCTGCAGGTGGAGTGGGGAAAGACCTTGCAAAAAGAACAAGTGATAAGCCACAACCAGAAAAGTTTTCCCACAACCATATTTAAAACAAAAAAACACAACAGGGTATCAGGACTGTAGAGGTGCTCTTGTGCCAGACTCCCTTCCCCGACACCTCAGCAGTACGACTGCTCAGCACTTGCTGCCTTGATGCAGACTGAAATTTCAAGAGAGATAAGTTTGCTACTGGTATCTCCCTGTTCTTCCCAATTTCACTGAGCGTTGCACACGTAACGAAAACTTTCCATGAGGAAGAAAGCCTCTCCTAAAGAATAATGTAGTTTGTACCTGAACTTTGTTTTAGATTCTTACTCTTCATGCTAAAACTTCAGTATAGGCTTTCAACTATAACATAAGGCTTTAACATTATTCCAAAATTTACCTCATTTGAAAGATACATAGTTTATAATTAAAGAATTTGGTTTAAAACTTGTATTTAAAACATAGTCTTATTATGAGTTACACTTATGTCAACTTTTTACTTTATTCAAATAGCTCCAATTTTACACTCGTTAAATGGCAGATATAATCTAAGTTCACTTACTGTCAAATAAATACAAGATACTGCAAATATTTTTGCTGAAAAAAAATTAAGTGCTTTGTTGAAAGTAGTGTTAGGACCACTAAGAAACTGTAGTTACCCCAAAGGCTTTTTGAACAAACAAGTCCGTGCTGTTAGCAAGGAAACCAATTATATACATGGCAGAAATTCACACCTTCTCACTGTAAGTTTCTAGCCTTAATATCAGATACTGTTTTCCTAGAGAAGAAGATTTAAGAGCAGTTGTCTATAAACTGAAAAAAAGTATTCTGATTTTACAGCTACTAACGTGGCTAACATGAAAAAATTATTGAAAACATCAGTTCTAAACTTTCAAGTTCGTTGTGTAAACATGCAGTATGTCTGCAAAACTGAGAACAAAAACCTGGAATAACATAAAAGTGAAGGTGGAAATAAAATCTTGAATTCAACTCTAACTGTGGAAGAAAGGAGACAAAACCAGTTCAGGACAGCTTTGCTCAGCATTACATATAACTAGTTTCTTCTCAGTGTGTGTGTCTGTGTAAGTGTGCACATGTGCAAAGTGAAGGTTTGTTTGACAGGTGCTCACAAAATATAAAAAGATGTTATTAAGATAGCCAAAACCACTTTAGAATATGAAACATATAAAACTTAACATTAAATGTAAAAAGAACGAACTTCATATGAAGACCAAGATAAACTACACAGGTTAGGTTAATTTGAGGAGATACTTTAATTTTAATTTCCTTTATAATTGCTCACGATAACCTTCTGTAGTTGAGGGAATAAACTGAAACATTTACAAGAGAGAGAAAAAAACACTGGGGCACTCAAATAATTTCTTCTCAATAGAGGTTTTAGAGGAATCATTTCATTACAATTAAATCACTCCTATTTTTAGAACTATGTGATTTCATTCATCTTTATGGCCTTTTCAAATTTTGTTCTACCCTTCTTGAGATCTATAGTGATAGGCAAGACACATCTACAGACTATTTTTTTTAATAATATACATGGGTTCAATACCCACTTTCAAGGATTCAGTAGAACATCCTAAAACATTAGCTGCAGAATTTTTAGACTTGCATTAAATTTGGTGCATACAGCTACTTACCAATACAAGTTTTCATGTCCATAGAAGCCATAAATCCATCGTAACAGAGACAGCGATATTCTCCTGGAATATTAGTACACTGCCCACCATCACAGATATCTGGATTGTTCTCACATTCATCAATATCTGGGAAAAAAAAATCCTATCACTCCACAGATCAGCTAAAAGAATGTCACATTCACATTGGCTGAAAGATATGATGCTGGAACTTTTAAGATATTAAAACCTACCTGCACATGTCCTGACATCTGGCATTAGAGCATAGCCATCACTGCAGCTACATTCATAGCTGCCTTCTGAATTAGTGCAGTGGGTGTCACAGCCTCCATTCATTATCATACATTCATCAATATCTGGGGAAGCAATATTAGTAGTAGTAAGTCTACTTTTGTAAGTAAACGTCATCTTCTCTTGCCATTTTATTTGGCAGATGAAACAGCTTATCAGCGGTACGATTCTGAATTTTTATTCTCACTCTGTTGTCTCTGATTTATATTTTGTTCAGCTTTCTCTCTTTTAACTGCATTTTCATCAATGGCAGCAAATGCCTACTTTTAGTTTTTCATATGTATTACTAGGGATGTAGAAAAAAGTGCAAAACACAGCATGTGGAAAGGAAAGAAAGAAAAGCCCTGAGAAACTTAGGTTTCACTAAAGCTTGAAACGTAGCACAAATTTATACTTTTGCAAAATAACAAACAAAACCATCAAATAAGAAGACTCTCAATACCTCTGTTCTTGCCAATGTGATCACAACTACATAATTCAGTCTTACTATAGTGAAGGATTTAAGAGATGTATGCAATAAGGAGAAAAAGTGAAAGAAAAACTATCAACGCATGGGGCTGTTCTTGCTTGATCAAGAAATCAGGCAGTATTTTCTGGTTGTTAGCTCAGTCTCTGATTTTAATGGAGTAGTACCATATGAGGATTTTTTCTCAAAGTATTCTGCAGGTTCAGTACAGCAACCATCTTTTTATATCTTCTTTATATTTCTAAGGTAAAAGAAGGGTCCATGATAGCTCACCATACGCCTAATAGCAGATGAGAAGATGGCCCTGCTCAGTTTCAAATGGACGGTACGAAATCAAACAGAAACAAAGACAGATGAAACAACATACACCGAAGCACAAATACATAGGTGAAGGTGTACAACACTTGCCTATGCAGCCTTGTCTGTCAGGGGTGGTCTGGTACCCAGAGTTACAGGAACAGTGGTATGATCCAACCATGTTCACACATTTACCATTTCTGCAGAGACTGTCACTTAATGAGCACTCATTTACATCTGGAAAAGAATCATTCATGTCAATTACTTGTTATTCAGAATGCAGACTAACTGCTCAAATGCCAGAGAAAAAATGTGAGAGGTTATATTTTAAACTGGTGGCTTTCAGGCTTTTTCAATTTCTTTCCTGCTTTTAGCATGTTCCAGTTCAAGGTATCGAGCTCTGAACAATATGTTTAAGCCAGCGTCCAAAGGTTTATCTTCTTTGTTTCTGGTCTGTGAGCATTAACTGTGCAGTCTGCTGGTTTAAACCAACTCTTGAAGCAACTATGCATCAAACACAGAAACCAAAGAGATAATACGCATTATGGTTTTTGCATTTTTTTCACCATGTTGGTGAATTATGTGCAAAAAGGAGAGCTGCATTTCAATAAGAGACAATACTTTTTTGTGATTGTAGGAATGAATTTCACTTTGTGCATGTATGTATTTTACTTGAAAGGTGCCAACATGAGTGGTACAGTCCTTTGAGTTGCTAAATAATCCCTAACAGGTGTGGTAAAATAATTCTCTTTCAAGTCAACAGTGTTAAGGGCACTGGATATTTTACAGGATCTGTTACAAGGTTTTAATTTGAAGATAGTCATATAAAGGAGGAACATGAATTTGTATGAGAGCTCATCCTTGCCAGAGACAAGAAGTTTTCACAGCAAAATGACCACTCTTAGAAAGCTGAAGACTACTATTTTGAGTTGAAACTCACCTATGCATTCCTCACGTGATGATGACAACTCATGTCCCAAGGGACAGTCACACTGAAAACTCCCTTCAGTGTTCACACAAGTGCCACCTCTACACAGCAGAGGGTTGCGTTCACATTCATCAATATCTGTGAAGAAACCATGATAAACAAATATAAAAGCATTACTGTGGAGTAATAAAGAGAAAAGCAATTCTCAGTGTCTGTAAGTGACAAAATCTGGATGTCAGAAATAGAAGGACTGTTTCACTGAAGCAGTGCCGCTCCTTTCCTCATACCGCATAACAGAGCAAACAAAAAACTACACATTATTAACTCGAAAAACGGGCATTTTTCCCCTCAAGAAAACCAGAAATTCATCATTCAAAATTAGGTTTCTAGGAGACACAGGACACAAGAAAAGACAGCAACTGTTTGGATGGTTGCCATTTAGAACAATGTATTAAGGTGATGAAATTTTCAAAGTGCTTCTCAATGCAACCAGACACCCATTTATGTATACATTGAAATTGTTGTCTATGGATGACATTAATGGGGATGTGTGTGTAAACTTTTAACTAAATGGCTATTCGGTTTGATAACTCCTGCATGTCATTGCATGGCTGAGAAATAATGCTTGCTACAGCTTCTAACTGCAAACTGAATATTTGACTCACAAAGCTGTTAAAAACAGCTAATATGGTAGATGTGGATGAAGAAAAATATGACTAAAAGACGTTCAAGGTGCAGGAAACACTCACACTTTTGGACTCCCAGGAAGCATTATGGCTACCTATCCTTGAAACTAGAAACTTTTATTCAGATAGGTAGACTAGGGTTATCTTTCATTAGCATGAGAATTTAGTCAAGATAGCATTGGGGTTTGCAGGTTATTCACACAAGGGGAGAAACTGTCTGATGATAGAATTCAACATCTCTTTTGCTATACTCCTGCTTGGATAGTCCTTGCAGCTCCAAAATGTTTTCACTGGACATTATGCCCTCCCTTTCTTAGTTCCCGTAAAAGGCCCTCAAGAAGTAATTTCTCTTCTTATCTCCTCACTCCTTGCTTATTTATGTGACATCTTGCTTCCCTACCTCTGTCTTACAGATAACAATCTCCACCATACAGTGTTGATTCTCTGCATTTGTACTCCATGTCTCATGAAGGCTATAGAGCTTTCAGAGTTTAGTGCCTTCGTTATGTTCATCTGTGATTCAGACACATCATCTGTGATTTTTTGCTGACTTTTGGAGTCTAAAAACATCACAATTTGCAGGAAATCAAGTAAAGGTGACAGGAGGTCTCCTTGGCCTCCTGACACACAGGAGCATAGGACCACTTATTTGAGTTCAATTACGAGCATAAAAGCTCCTGACAAAACTCAAACACAAAAAGTAAGCACAAAATAGGCAAAAGCAGGGACAGGTGATGCAGGGGGAATACAGAAGCACTGTCTGAGTGTGCAGGGATGGGCTTAGGAAAGTCAAAGCCACCAGGAGTTGACCTTGGCAAGGGATGTGAAGGGTATAACTGCAGTAAAAAGATGAGGGGAAATGGGGAAAGGGAACTGTTGACAAAGGACATGGAAAATACCCATGAGTGCTGAGAGGGAGCTGGCCAACGAAATTTTGAAACCACTCCTGACTATTCTTGAAAGGTCATGGAAACTAGGCAAGAATCTTTAGGGTGAGAGGAGAGGAAATGTCAATCCAATCTTCAAGAAGGGCAAGGAGGAGGACCCTTTCAGCCTCATCAAGATGAAAATCTCAGACTTTTCATTTTCATTATATATTTCATGATCTATTTCATGAAGTACTCCACAATACAAACTCAAGATTTTTTAGGGTGGCTAGTAACTTTTGGTGTGTCCATATCTATTCTTACAGTACAAATTTAGAGAGATTAAAGTGATGTGATTTTTCAGGAAATGCTCTCAGAATTTATTGAGTCCTAGAAAAATCACGGAAAAGTGAATCACACTACTCTTGAAACTCCAGCCTTCTATTCCTTACTTTACCAAATATTTGGATACATGGTTAGCCACTTTTGAACTGCATGAATGAACAGTTGTTGTCATTCTAAAATATCTATACAGAAATGTGTAAAAGTAATTAGCAAAAAGAACAAGTAAAGCTATATGCGTAGCTCAGTCATCTGTCCTATAAACTGTGTAACTGTCTCATTTGTTCAAGAAGTTACAGTAATTATACATATGAAGTGTTCAGTAGAGCAAAGATAGTACAGTACAGTCAGGCTTTGTACAGTAGACAGACAGACTCTGGGTCATCGTGGCAACACTTACCCATGCAGTTCTTCATCATCATAAATCCACTTTCATAACCATTGAAACACTCACACTCAAAGCTTCCAGGAGTGTTGACACAAGTACCACTTCCACATAAGTCTGGGGAGATCCGGCACTCATCAATGTCTATTTTATAGTAACAGATAGGAAGAAAAATCAGAGTTTAAGGTTATCCTGCTTTTCACAGAAGTGAACACTTGGTGATTATAAATTAACTGTACAGAAATCATATATAGTATATAAATCAACAGAGAAAAATGAAATTCATTCAGTATTTAAAGGAATATCGGATCATGTGAAACTGTTTGTGAAAGATTCATAATGCAATGCCTTCAGAGCTCTCAACTATAGATTAAATATGTAACAAGTAGGTTTCCATTAGGTGTAAATTAAGGTTAGATTTCTAAGGAAATTATCATTTGTAACCAATTCTGAGTTGTTATCATTACAGAGGTACCAACTGACTCCGTGATGATAGTGCCATAGAAATTAAAATCCTTATGACGAAGACATTTATCCAGTAATAGCATTATAAGCTTAGATATACCTTTTCCATTAGGAATTAAAGTAGCTTCTTTGAAAACTAGATTTACAGTTCACTGATTATCTTATTAGTAAAGTTTGAATTAAACTTGCTGTGGAAAACCACAGCAGGTTTGTAGGAGGTAAAAAGAGAAGAGAAGGAAGAGGTCTTTGTGAGATACATTGGTAGTGAGGCAGGAAGCTAAAGAGGAATTTGTAATATGGACATGATCCAGTGAAACAGGTCAGTGTTAAAAGAGAGGACTGGAAAGAACTGGATAGTCTGTTATTTGCTATCTCCTCATATCTTCTCAGACTTCTCTCTTCCTTACATCACTGCCCTTTCAGTGAACTAGGGTTCAATGACTTTGTTTCATGTTCTCCACTATCCCTTCTACCTTCAACTTCATTCACTACTGTGTCATTAATTTTTACATATTAAGAAATCATGAATAAAAATAACAGAATATTTGAAACAATGAAGATATTAGTCCAGGATAGGGCATAGGATTAGTTCTGTCATCCAAGAAGTCCAGGGAGCAAGGAATCAGAGAAGAGCATCAACATGTTTGCAGTAAGTTAGTGAGCTGGGCAGTAGACTCATTTGCCTAAGCGGTTGAAGAAAACTAGGCAAGTATAAGCTTAACTAAAGAAACCGCTAAAGATTCAAAACAGTTCTTTTTTCACCACATGCAAGAGTCTCTTTTGCCTGTGTCACCCACCATAGCCAGGTTTCTGCTGGGTGAAGATAGTTCAGCCTCACACACAGATGTGCGGAGGTGTCGGATAGTAATCCATGTGGTGGGCCTGGCATGTTGCAGAGTATCTGGCCTCCTGCAGGCTTTATAGAATATTTTGTTTCTAATTAACAAAAAAAAAAAGTCTTCCATTTAATAAAACTGGTTCTCTACAGCTGCTCAGTGGAACATTTCCATCAGAACAAACTGTCAATGGAAAACAGAACCTAAAAAAAAAAAGCTTTTGTAGGGAGTTGTTTTTTGACCTATTCTTGTTAGTTCAGAAAGAACGTTTATTAAATGCATTTCTCATCAACGCAATCACTATAAAAACAAGGAAATCACCAGCTAGGGCAACATTAACATCCAGACCAACCTCAGTTAACATGTCTTACCACCCACACTTCATATTACTCAGACTCACTCACAGACGCCTGTGTGGTATAACGAAAGCTCCTTCATTTTCAGCACAAAGCCACCCACAATGCAGGCATCCAGGTTCTCATAACCAGAAAACTACCCAGCTTATCTTCTGTTTCAGTTTTTCCAGGCAGTAAATAACAAAATATGAAACTTTTAAATTAAATGCATATCTCTTCTTGAGTTAATGTTGCACTCACATCAGAACTGTAGAGGTGTCTCTGTGTGTGCTTAGTTATCAAATCTAAATAAAAACTAATTTGCAGTGGGGTCTTTAAGTTCATTTGGTAATACAATGACCAGAGAGCACGCAATGTAAATTAAGTTAATCTGTATGTTAAAACATTGAATTTAGCTTCACTGATGATCCTTATTCTCTTCTCAGATTGTACTGATAGAGGATGACCTGAGCATCTTTAACACCAATTAAAAAAATTCCTAACGTACGTGTACAAGAATATTACATTTATTAAAGAATCACTTTCTGAAAGGGAAACTTAAGATAATTGGCCATTCTGTCCAAAGATTAAACTCTTAGAAACTGAAGGAAATTAATGACATTAAGTTCCCAGATCACCAAGCTATGCAACAAGTGCAAGTTCCTTTAAAATGCCCCAGGGACATGGTAGAGTCCCCATCATTGGATGTTTTCAAGATGGACAGGGTGCTAGATAATCTCACCTAGGCTCCCTTTCCCACAAAAGATTTAAGCAGATGATCTTTTGAGGTCCCTTTCAGTATCTCCACTATTCTATGATTCTAGGAAAAACTGGGGAAAATGCAAGACTTACCTGTACAGTTTCTTTCCTCCATATCTAAAGTAAATCCACTGTTACATCTACACTTGAAACTTCCAATTGTGTTTCTGCATTTACCATTCATGCACATACCAGGGAACACTTTACATTCATTGATATCTACCAAAAAAAATAAAAGAGCATTCTTAAGCACAAATACATATATAATTAACGGGAATTTCCTGTTCCTTCTTACCAATTGTATTTGGCATAAAAGGCAGGGTTTGGGTTGCAGGGGACTGGTGGGAAGGCCTCCTCCTACACAGATTGGGAGAATGGAAAAATGAAACCAAGGAGGCAAGTAGGAGGGGACATTGTTGGAGACATGACTGGAGATGCACTCTTGGAAGGCAGAACTCCACATCCAAGGAGGAACTTCTGAGGGACTGCCACCCCTGCAGGACCTATGTTAGGGCAGGGACACCCCTGAGGGACTGCAGCTGAGGGTGAACTGAACGGTGCCAGGGCAGAGACATGCCTGAGGGACTGTGGCCTATCAGTGACCCAAGCAGGCGCAGGAACACCCTGAAGGACAGTGGCCCATGGAGGACACATGCTGGGGCAGAGACACATCTAAGGGATTGTGACTCACATACAACCCCCTCCCTCCTGGGCAGAGAGATCCACAAGGGACCATGACCTGTGGGGTGATTCATGCTGGGGCAGGGACACCCCCCAGGTACTACAGTACATGAGTGACTCCACTGGGGCTGGGTCACTGACCACACACCCCTGAGGGCTTCTGTCCCATGGAGGACCTCATGTCAGGGCACAGGAAATGAGTAAGAAGGAAGGAGCAGCAAAAGAAAAAAATAAGCAACCAGGGGTGACAAAAAGAAACGGCTGCAGTGTCTCCAAGGCCTTGTGCTGCCAACGGTCTCGTCCATAGGACTAAGGGGTCTGGGCCGCAGGCAGGGTGGAGGAGAGATGCTGGGCTCAAGCCAAGCCTGGGGGTATGGGAGAAAAGATGTTTCCCTACCTGTTGAATTGTTTATGCTTTCTTTGCTTCTCAATACCCAAACCAGTAATTAAAAGTTTATGTTAATCAGGAATCAACCAAATTCAGTGAAATTCCCTGAGTTGAGACTTTTTTTGCACATGATGCCAGTATGTGTATTCTGGTCTATTTTGCTTTCTAACACAATGAATATTCATGGTGTTCCTGAGCCAGTAAAAGACGTAACTATTACCCAGTTGACTGTTTTTTTTTTAAAAAAACAATTGAGATTGCCAGTGATATATGGATCTTAGTTTAGAAAAGGGTCTCTTTTCTTTTGTAGAGTATCAAATGAAATGTTTCACCTCTTCTAAATGTGTTTTGCTGGACAGCTGGAGAACACAGGCTGCCAAAGGATTTTGCAAAGGACAAATAAAGGTTTTTCATGTCTCAGCCTCTCTCATATGCACCCCCCCGAAACAGCATTTACAAAATCGAATGAGATTTTCTTACACTGTGTGATATAATTTGCTGGATCAATGTCCTTACCCAAGAATCGTCTCTGATGAAACAAATTTCTATCTCCTATGTGTTAGTGTGAACGGAAGAAAAGGGTGGTCCAAATACAAAAGTAGAAACAAGAACCAAATCTTACAAAAATCTTGGAGTGGACAAGATTTTGTTATTATTAC
>NW_009628389.1:26456-27945 GCF_000690535.1 Cariama cristata | reverse complement strand
GATGAACTGACCCCAACCCCTATTCCACACTCAGGGGGAGGCAGTAGAGAAATCGGGAGTAAATTTAAGCCCAAGAAGAAGGGAGGGGTGAGGGGAAGGTGTTTTGAGATTTAATTTTTATTTTCTCATTACCCTACTCTGATTTTGATTGATAATAAATTAAACTATATAAATTCCCCAAGTCGAGTCTGTTTTGCCAGTGACGGTAACTGCTGAGTGATCTCCCTGTCCTTGTCTCGACCCAGGAGCCTTTCCTTATATTTTCTCTACCCTGTCCAGCTGAGGAGGGGAGCGATAGAGAGTAGAGAGGCTTTGGTGGGCACTTGGCATCCAGCCAGGGTCAACTCACCACACTATCTAAAAATGATTTTATAATTACAGAGTTATATTACTTAGTGAAGTGAAAGGTCTTTTCAGTAGTAAACAAATGTATTCACAGTAAGGAATCCAAGTATCTATACATGCTCATAAACAGGCCATCCTTCAATATGATATCCGTTTTTTAAGACACATGCACAATAGTCTGCCCTATTTCTATCCTTATAGCAATACACACAGCATGTTTTACTTTTTAGGAATCTGTTTAAAGTGTATTATTCTTATTTTTCATATGCAAGTACATAGATTCACTTAATTTGAATGATTTTATTCTTCTTCTACCTACCTGCCTCTGGAGTTCTGCCAAGTTGTAAGGTAATGCACCTTCAGCCAGTGGTGCTATTCTCTCAATATCAGCCAAAGTTAAGCGCCTTTGCAGAAGGCAGAGAAAAGCAAACTACTGTTAGATAAAACATCAAACATATTCAATACAGTATTCCTGGCCACACCACACAGAATACATCCTGAGTTTAAAAAAAAACACCTGTCATATTTGCATGCACATCTAAGAAGTCTGCTACACTGCAATAAAGAACACTTGGAGTTAGAAGTGCATTCTCTTCTTGTAGTTCACAAATGGAAATAAAGGGAGCTTGGATTCTTCAGAAGCAAGTGCCTGATTGCTAGTAATAAGAGACATAATACACGAATTAAACTATTTCTAGGTATTCCTACCGAAGATTTCACATGTGTTCAAGACCCATGCAAAGCATCATCAATACTTAAAGTTAATAATACCAGTGTATTGTAGTCTTTTGGGACTGTTGTAATGTATTTTGCTATTTTATATGTATATCTATAATATGACAATTAATAGTCATATTCTATAATAGTCAAATATCTATAATAGACAATTAAAAGTCAGTTTACATTGAATGAATTACTGTAATGAAACACAATGGAACAAATCTTTTTAAAATTAAAATGAAAATTAGTAGTTTTCACACAGAAAACAGCAAAATAATGATTGTAAAATGATAAAATTAATTATTACGTTACCCAGTAACACTGTATAGATCTGCAAGTTGGTAGAGAATATCTATTTCCAGTGGTGTAATTTGTCCAAAGCGGATTGCAGAGTGGGTAAATTCCTCTGGATTTAAAAGGGAAA